>NC_134488.1:126004490-126241990 GCF_040206685.1 Ascaphus truei
ATCCCTGCCTTGGGGTCTGCCCTACAACACACAAGCTAATAGTGAGGGGTCTTGCCGGGACCTAAGGGTGGTATTCTGGCCTAGTCCAGCGGAGCACTTCTCCCTGGACCTTACCTATCCCCTTTCTGTGCTGCTTCCGACTGGTGTGCTTCCTTGAGCACGCCAAATGTATCTATCTCCTTGCAGGAGATTATGGGCGCCCTATTGGCTGCTGCACGCCATGTGGGCTTCGCCCCCAAGGGCTGCTGGGGCTTGTAGATCCCTGTCCGGAGCTATTTCCTAATGGCCGCCACTATCTCCACACTGCACATGCGCGATCCTACTAATGGCCACTGAGCTCGTCTCGCGCATGCCCGCGCCTGCCTAATATGGCAGCGCACTGTACTGCGCTCGCCGTGGGTCTCCGACGATGTGCTCACCTCCCTAGCAACCCGCTCCTGTCCCCACAGCTACCGGAGGTAAGAGGAGGGGAGGGGGAAGCAGTCGCCTTAGCTACATTGATGTGTGTAGGACGTACAGTATCTAGACCAGTCATTTTCAATTGGGGTTGAAAGTGAAAGAGATCTGGGACAAGTGTCCCAGCGGCTCCCCAGCAGTGGTGGCTGGTGGCTCCCCTGCTCCCCAGCAGTGGTGGCTCCCCTGCTCCCCAGCAGTAGTGGCTGGTGGTTCCCCTGCTCCTCAGCAGTCGTGGCTAGTGGTTCCGCTGCTCCTCAGCAGTGGTGGCTCCCCTGCTCCCCAGCAGTAGTGGCTGGTGGCGCCCCTGCTCCCCAATAGTGGTGGCTGGTGGTTCCCCTGCTCCCCAGCAGTAGTGGCTGGTGGCTCCCCTGCTCCTCAGCAGTAGTGGCTGGTGGCTCCCCTGTTCCCCAGCAGTAGTGGCTGGTGGCTCCCCTGCTCCCCAGCAGTGGTGGCTCCCCTGCTCCCCAGCAGTAGTGGTTGGTGGCTCCCCTGCTCCCCAGCAGTAGTGGCTGGTGGTTCCCCTGCTCCCCAGCAGTGGTGGCTGGTGGCTCCCCTGCTCCCCAGCAGTAGTGGCTGGTGGCTCCCCTGCTCCCCAGTAGTGGTGGCTGGTGGTTCCCCTGCTCCCCAGCAGTAGTGGCTGGTGGCTCCCCTGCAGTAGTGGATGGTGACTCCCCTGCTCCCCAGCAATGGTGGCTGGCGGCTCCCCTGCTCTCCATGCAGCAGCCCGGCGGTTACTGCAATCCTCTCCTCCTGTCAGCGCCGGAAGCTGGGTCCAGCTTCTGACTGACTGGACGAGGGAGCTGCGGTCTCCAGACTGGTGCAGCATTGAGGCGACCTCTTCACCCCAAGGTGAGATTGTTGGGGAGGGGTGTATGAGAGAGAGAGAGTAAGTGAGGGTAAGAGCGAGAGAGTAGAGGTGAAGGAGTGAGGAGAGAGTGTGTATGGGGGGAATTAGATATGGGGGAGTGTAAGGGGGAAGAGAGAGAAAATTGGAAGGGGGAATAGAGAAGGAGGAGTGTAAGAGAGGAAGAAAGAGTGGGGCCAGTAAAGGGGGGAAGAGAGAGATGGAGGAGTGTAAGGAGATGAGAGGGACAGAGGGAAGAGAGGGACATAGGGACGGGGTTCCCCAGAATTTCACAATATAATTCTATGGTTCCTTAACCAAAAACAGGTTGAAACCCACTGACCTAGATGCTTTATTGTGTGTGAATTGACCCAAATTGACCACATACGGCATTGCATCATCCGGACTATAATGTAGCCGTGCGCCTTCCCCTGAAACATCCTGCCTCTTCTTCACATCAAGTATTTACAATATATATGTGTAACTCAGGGAATGCGGCACCCACTGACTCTCCCCCTTACCCAATATATATATATATGTGTAACTCAGGGAATGCGTCTCCCACTGACTCTCCCCCTTACCAATATATGATATGTGTGTAGCCCTGGTTCCTAGCGAACACAGGCCACCACTATATGCTGTATTACCGGTAGGCTCACAGGGTCTGAGCCTCTGCCACGGAGAGCCTGGGGGTAGACACAATACTTATAACTTGGTGCAGCGCCTCCACCTGCGACAGCTTCCGCCCGAGGGGAAGTGGGTCTTCGCAGGACTTAGATACATCCAACACACACACAGCAGTGTACCTGAACCAATTAACTTTACTTGCAGTAATCATATATGTATACCAACAGGTGTCCCTCCCTGGAGGAGAAACTATACTCAGCGTTGCGCCGAATGCTCACCCTCCCGTCTCTCTTCACCGGGTGATCCCACCCCGTGTCCAGTTCCCCTTGGGAATAGTTCTCCCACCCTCAAGTGAGTCAATGAATGTGTATGAGTGTGACTGCGCAGCCACTGTGTCCTGAATGAAGGATGGTACCGTTGGTGCACTTTGGAGATTACCTGCCGGGTACTCCAGTACCCGGTACTGCTACAATCTTCACAAAGGATCAGCGGGGTGTAGATGACATCATCCATGGTTGTCTAGGGCGATCCCACCCAGACACGCTGCGGCTTGATAGCGGGGTCTGCGCCCTGACCTCCTGCCACTTAGAACTGTCCCAGTGATAATAGTGTGGCAATAAAGGGAACCGGAACCTAGCTATGGCAAGTCCCTATCTCCGCTTGTCTCTATTGGGACTCATGGCCTAACTGGGCCTGGGGCATGCGGCCTACGTAGGGGGCGGTCTGCCTCCCCACACCGAAGCTCCGTCTCCTCTCCAGCCAGCTCTGACTAAACGTGCGCGCAACCACTTCCTTTTTCCCCTCGCTCGCAACTCATTGGTCCAGCCGCATCACGGGGACCCGCGGGGGCTGCTGGGACCCGTATGGATCTACCTCTCTCCAATCGGAACTCTCCTCCTTCGCGAGCTTTGCTTACTCTCTCATTGCGCATGCGCAACCTCTGGCTAGGTTAAGTCTGCGCTGATGCCAACCATAACATGGTGGCTCCCTGACACGGAACCTCCGTTATCGGAGCGTTCCCTACTGCAGCATACCCACCCCCAACAACAACAAGGGTAGGAAAAGGGTCCGGCTACATGTGTAAACTCAGGGAATGCGGGCTCCCACTGACTCTCCCCCTTACCAATATATGTGTATTTACTTTCATATTTGCATATGTACTGTATATCTGTTTTGTGTGATTACTGTTTTAATGTTCTTTTCTGCCAATATGAAAAGTTAATATTTATTATTAAAAGAAGAGTACCTGCAGCACTCAGAAACAGCTGTGACACTAATAGTGGTCAATCACAAAGCAATTTAATGCAGAGAGAGCAAACAAGTCTCCTAAACAGAGCATATTACACAGGGCACTGTCAGAATGCAGCTACCCAAACAATTACTCCCCCAGAGAGGGGTAAACCCAGGAGGAAGAGGGACACGGAAGACAAACAACACACTGATCTACTGTACACACTACAAATATCGCAATAAAGTGCAAAAAAGGTGCTACACAAAAGGTTAGTGGGAAGTACCACTCTTATGTGGGAACGCGCCATGAAGGACTAAGTGCTGAGACGTAGCCGCCCCCCTTGATTTTTGGATTGTGTTCCTTTTTTCTTTTTTGTATTGGTGCCCTTTTGGCAGTGTGTAGCACCTCTTTTGCACTTATTTGTAGTGTGTAGATTAGTGTGTTTGTCTTCCTTGTCCCCCTTCCTCCTGTGTCTACCCCTCTCTGGGGGAGTACTGTCTTTGTTTGGGTAGCTGCATCCTGACTGTGCCCTGTGTAATATGCTTTGTTTATGAGCTCTCTGCATTGAATTGCTTTGTGTTTGACCACTATTAGTGTCACAGCTGTTTCTGAGTGCTGCAGGTACTCTCTTATTTTTGTGTCTGTCTAGGGAGACCCTTATACCTGCGTGCACCCCTCTTTTTGCTTATATATATATATATAGTAGTAGTGCTGATTGACTCTAGGTTCTTTGATATTTATTATTGTTTACACCGAGATTGGTGAACATTTGTCTTAGGTGCAAAAGTGTCTCAATCACTTTAACTCCATGTTTTTCCTGCCGCTACTCTAACATAGAATTTATGATATTGGCATTTCTATAAACTTATTGATACTCTATTACAATAGTAGACAGTGCACTACTTAAGGGGCAGCCTTTCTGTTTTGTGGCATAAATAGGGTTTATTGTAATTAGTTGTAAAATCTAAGTTTGATTTCTGCTTTCTCTTTGCAATATAAACACTGCATATGCAGATGTATCATAGTTACATATAGTTACATATAGTTACATATAGATGAGGTTGAAAAAAGACATACTACTGTATATCCATCAAGTTCAACCTGTGCTAAATTTAGACAACAGATACTTTATCCTATAGCTATACTTACTTATTGATCCAGAGGAAGGCAAACAAAAAACCCCAGAGTTATATCATCCAATGATATCTCATAAGGGGAAAAATACATTCCTTCTTGACTCCAAGAATTGGCAATCGGATTAATCCCTGGATCAACATCCTTCCCATGTATACTTATTTGGTATATCCCTGTATTCCTTTCCTATCTAAAAGATATCCAACCTTTTTTTGAACAAATCTATTGTATCTGCCATCACAGTCTCCATGAGTAATGAATTCCACATTTTAACTGCCCTTACTGTAAAGATCCCTTTCATTTGTTGGTGAAATCTCATGTCCTCCAACCTTAAGGGATGGCCCTGAGTCCTTTGTACTGCCAATGGGATGAATAGTTCTTTTGAAAGCCCCCTGTACTGACCCCGAATATATTTGTATATAGTTATCATATCCCAACTTAGACGCCTCTTTTCTAATGTAAATAAATCTAATTTAGCTAGCATCTCCTCATAAGTCAGATTGTCCATCCCCTTTATTAAAATGGTGGCTCTTCTCTGCACTCTCTCTAGTTCCATAATGTTCTAGTTCCATAATGTAAGGAGTGGTGTCCCAAATTGTACTCCATATTCAAGGTGTGGTCTTACTAATGCTTTGTAAAGGGGCATACTTCAGTTTACTCCACTTCCATCCTTTGCCTGTTTAATGCAAGATAAGATAAGATCTTGTTTGCCTTTGCAGCTACTGCATGACTTTGGGCACTATTGCTAAGCCTGCTGTCCATGAGGCTTCACTGTTCCCCCAAATACCTCAGTATACCCAGACATGGCTCAGAATATCCCAGAGTTGCCTTAAGATTTAATAGTAATGCTGCCACAGAATACTGCAGTGTGTCCGAGCATACAGTACTGTACCTCAGAAAAGGGAACAGTTAAACCGGCCACTTCTGTAATGTAAGTATGAAATATGGTTTTATGCCTTTATCCTTATCTCTTCTTCTGTAATATAAAATATATACCGTACATAGTGCCAAACTGTGGTGTGTTATTGTGTCATCCTCTGTGCTTCATCTCGGTACTGTAGTATACAATGAATAGCCAATGCTCATTAACCCCTTCCTGAGATTATTATTCTTATTTATTTGTAAAGCGCCAACATATTCTGCAGTGCAGTACAACGGGGGTACAGGGATTTGATCATTACATAAAATGATACCTGTACGTACAAATAAGGACGAACATGCACAGATACAGAGTGGTAATGAGGGCCCTGCTCGTGAGAGCTTACTGTCTAGAGGGAATGAGGGACAATGTTGAAACAAGAAGTCTACAAGAGCTGAGCTGTGAGACTCCGGATTCTGGATAAGAGTCGCAGAATTAATCTATGGCTCATCTCATTTTACTGTGTATTCCCCTAATTATCTCGCTCAATATAACTTCACGTACCTGTGGATCCCAGCAGAGCTGCCACCAGCAGGACATACATCTTTGAAATGAAAGGTGCTCAGGGTAAAGTTTCAGGGTCACCAAGACTCGCTTTCCTTTCCAAAGTTTAGATTAGAGAGTAAATTATTAACATAACAAACTCAGGCTCCCAAGCATTATAGCGCAGGAGAAAGCGGTGATAGGCAGGGGCGCATTAAGGGCATATGAGGATTATCAATAGTCATTGCATTTATTTAATGTTTTCCTGATACAGAGCTCTGTTAATAAATTCAAACGCATGAGTAATTCTCACTCCCCAAAAATATTGTGATGATGACTCTTGAGCCAAAAGAAGAAAGAGTGCCCGTAGTATCTGGCTAAAATGTACCCGGGCACGTCCCTAATGTGTCCTAAGGGTTGGGGCCAACGCACCCCATTTATTCATATGTGGTGGCTGTGCCCCGGGTGACGGAGCTCTGGAGAGAGGCTCACAGGCTGACGCAGAGAGTTCTGGGTTTTGACTTCCCTCTCGACCCATGGGTATGTCTCCTAAACAAACCCCAGGAAAGCATGGATAGGTACCCAAATAAAATTATTAGCCATATAATGGCAGCAACACGCTGTGCCACAGCAGAGGCGTAGATGAGCCCGAGCCTGCCAGTTCTCAACCAGATAAGAACAAGAATATGGTACTCTCTCAAAATGGAGAGACTCACAGGGATTCTGAGAGATTCCTGCTCAAAGTTCCAAAAGGTATGGCAGCCGTGGCTGATTTATGAAACTCTCAACCGGCAGGGACACCCATCCATAGATCAGTCCAATATCCTCCAATGAGTCCCTCTCTGTTCTCCAGTTTGTTCGGAGAGTCAGCCAACCCATTAACATAAGATAAAGAGGGTTATGAACAGAATTGAAGTGTGTATATAAGTGTAAAACTATTAATTTTGGCTAGTGGTCATGTATTACATATTGTTACTATGTGAAATGGGCTCATCGGGAATGTTGCACCATTCCTCCATCCCCCCACCCCTCTTTTGATGTCTGTATTCCCCCTCCCTCCTCCCACAACTGTTGGAAAAACTTAATAAAAACTTAACTGGAAAAAAAAAAAAGAAGACAGTGAAGTTTCCAAGTTCACAAAGAGCAAATACAGGGTCTCGTGGTGTTATTTAAACGCCACATCGTTACCACTAGGCTTCATTTCTTCCAGAGAAGGCTTATACAACCACAGGAGTTATATAACTGCTGAAGGAACCTGTAATTTATTAAGGTTGAACTTGATGGACATATGTCTTTTTCAACCTCATCTACTACAGCCGGGGTGCACAAAGTGGGGTGCGCTCCAAGCTTTTTTGGGGGCAAGGCAGTTACAGATGCCCCGCGCGTCCCCAAAGGCATTTAAAATAAATGCCGGGGATCGCGCAAACCCTCTGTAACTTTTAACTTACCTTGAGTTCCAGTGACACGTCTCCATGGCAACCGGCATCACAGGGTCACGTGACGTCACTTTGATATGGCAACGTGAGATCACATGACCCCGAGACATCATTTGACGCCGGAGCCATGCAGGGGGAGGGGAGGGGGGGAGAGCCGGAGGAGAGAGGAGACGGGGGTTCATGATGGAATCTTTGCGCACCTCTGTACTACAGTATGTAAGTATGTAATCTTCCCCTGAATCGCCATTAGTAAAGAGGTGTTTATATGTACTGTATGTATATATATATATATATATATATATATATATATATATATATATACTGTATATAATTCTATATTGCCTGTCTGCTTAACCAATAATGATTAATTAAGAGTGGAAGGGTCTGTATGGGATGATATTCATCACACAATTCTGTTGAGTTTTCAAAAATATTTTGTTCAACAGACACTCTTAATAAGAACTATGTAATCTTCAAAAGTAATCACAAGGTGTGATCGTTGTGAGATTACATGTTGATGTATACAGTATGTAAGCAGTATCCAGCGACATATTAATGGCCAGAAATGACAGAGCAGATTTGCATTGAGCCATCACAAAAGCATGTTTCTCCTCACCTGCTTATTTCTCAGGTTATTGTATCAGCACAACTGTGAATGTTTCCACGACACAGGGACAAAGTGTTGGCATGATACTGAGAGAGTGAATGTGTGGTTATCAGACAACACAGCTCAGTTAAATAAAACGTAAGGACTTTTCTTACAGACCTTGCGAGGGAGCTTTTCACCCTGTAAAATTAATACAGGATTCCTCTTTGATAAAAATGGAAGTTAGGCTGCTTCAGCAACAAAGGTATTTTTTATAATAATGGCAGAGAAAATACAGAATATACTATAAAGAATTGAGGAAAGGAAATTATCATTGAAGTATGATCATTGCCCAAAAATAATCCAAAAGTCTATAAACTTTTTGTATTAATATTCCTATAGTTTGGTTTTCTGTATGTACTGTTTACTGTCTCGATTGTCCACTTGACTTACTGTAACTCTGATGAAGAGCTGTGTGAAACGTCTAAGAATTGTTGGTTAACAATCAGCTGGTGGGACATCATTAGAGGGCAACTACCCCCTGGCTGTCGGTGCTAGCATTTTCTCATGAAGTGCTTGCAACACTGAACACGGAGTGCAATTTTTCACCTTGTGCACTTGAATGTTTTGCTGTTGGAGAAATAATCTGATAACTCATAGAACTTTGCTAGCAAAGGTGAATAAGTTAAAATGGCAGTGGGCCAGACATGGCGTAAGAGGAAATGACCATCATTGGACAAATATGGTACTCAAATGGATTCAAAGGGGTTTTAAAAGATTAAGGCAACGACCACCGCTAAGACAAGTATTCCCATATAGCAAGTTGACTCGATCCATGCTTCTAGCTCTCTTGTAAGCCTTATCAATGGTACCATCAGAAATAAACTGGATTCTCCGGTATCCAGACATGTCAACCTTGTACATAAAGGAGATACGTCATGCATGAGTTTTCAGGGTATTGATCATTCCTCCTCAGGCATTAGATGAGGAGATTTGGATAACATCCTTTTGAAATCCGAAGCTAAGTGGATTTATACCTTAGGGACCCAAACACCTCAGGGACTCAATGAAGGTTTCACTAACATGGCATTTCTTTAAATGTCTTGGGGACTGATATACTCATAATTGGATCTTTAAAGATAATCATGTCTGGTGCATCTGTGATGGAGTAGGAACAAATGTACTCTGATGTAAATAACTGAGAGACAAAGGGATTTATTCATTTTATTTCTTCAAAAGATGAAAGCATGCAAATATTGAATTGATGTGAGTTACCATGTGCATAATGCAATGTAGAAAATACAGAATATATGAAATAATAAACAGTTAATATCCGAAACTGTATATTTGCTGGGTAATTCCTAAATAAGCCTGTAAAAAATATGAGGGAGATATAATCTTTTTTTGGTATAACATTACATAGATCATGCCAAGGAAATTAAAAAATAAGGTGCTTATTAATTCTCGGATGATAAATGATCATGATTTTAGACATGAGGCCTGTCAGGTAGCAGTGTTGGCATGAATGTGACCATTGATCTTACTACTTACTTACTACTACTATATATGGACATGGGCGTAAGTCCCATTCCTGCAGGGGGCGGTGTCGGCGTAGGGATCCACCAATCCTTTCTTGTGCCAGGCTTCACCTGACAGGCAGCATCAAGCGGATGCAGGCCCACACTCACAGCAGCTAGTATCAGTGGTGTTACGACCGGCTCCACAGATGCCATCTTGGTGATGTCATCAGCGAGACAGTCTCGCGAGACCACCGGAGCAGCTCAGGCCCGGCAACAGTGATGACGTCACTTCCGGTAAGACCGGAAGTTCGTCACCGAGCTTCGCATGCCGCATTCGGCGCCTCATTCAAGTGGCTGCAACTGGATCTGCTGCAAAATAGGAACGAGGCGGCTCACCCACAGCAAGGTAGGGGACGTCCATCGGTTCCTCCGCAGGCAGCATACAGCGAGCACCGGCGTCATCTGAAGTTGCTGAGCTTATAGGCCGTTCCGGAACCTCCGCAGCCTCGGGGATGGACGCTCTCGGGTTGGATCTTCTCTCCGCACGGCAGGTAGGCTGTGGGCTCTTCTACACAGGTCCTGCCCTGTAGAGATCCTCTTCCTCGTCTAGGGGGGACACCTCCACCAGGCCGCGATGCTGGGGCGAGCCAGTCACCTGGGCGACCATGCTTATGGAGCTACCTTGCTCCGTGGTCACCTGGGGACTCACATCTGACACCCCTGGGGTGGTCAGCTCACCCTCGTCGGTGTTGACAGGTACTGATCCCAAACCTGTGACCGTCGGTACCATCTTCATAGACCGGACCAGCCATTGTAGGGCACACGGGCCCACAGCAGGGTCCGCAGCAGTAGCTAGTATGGCACTGGACCACTTGGGCATCTGGCCACATTGATAAGGGCGCACGGGCCCACAGCTTCCGTGGCAGGAAAGATGGAGGAGACCACACCAGTCGGGGTAACAGCTCTTGAAGGAGGCACACATACCTCAGAGGGCACTGGGCTGGTAGGCCGCAGATAGAAGGTGCCAAAGTGCAGGCACCGCGCGTTGAGGCCAACATGGCCACCAGGCTGGCGAGAGTGCGGATATATGCACCGAAAGTGGATTTGCCCTCCAACCTTCACCCTCAGGTAGCCACCTGGGAGGGAATAATTTGAAACTTCCTACTCTGGTAGATCATTAGCAGCAACCATTTTCATACAGAATAAGGAGAGACAACGCGCACTCCTTCTTCTTACTAGGCTCAGTGGTGAATGAGCTCGTAGAACTGCGTAGCAGACTCCTCCCATCTTTGACATCAGTACCGATTGGTTGTTGCACACATAGCTCCTCCCCTGGGTGAATCTCAGAGGTGGGGCTGGTAACTTCAGGATGACATGACTCAGCGTGAGCCAGTCACTTTGGTGAGCGGTGCCAGCGTTTGGCGCCGAAAGGGTGCAACTTATTTGCAAACCTTTTTACAAACTGACTTCTGCAACCCATGTGGTTCCGTTTTTTTGGCGGGAGTGCCATTTTATGACTCATGCACATACCACCACGTGGTGGACGCCATTTTGAGACTCTGTTTTGTGTATGTAAATTTGTCTTGGGCTGCAGATAGTCTGACACAGCACTGATACATAGATAGAGGCATAGAAACTTAACTATGCTATCTTAGTTAGATGTTCTATTGTTGCTAATTGCAACAGGATACTATACAGTTCATAGTGGAATATAGATCTAATGAACTGTATGCTTACTCTCCTTCTACACTATAACAGGGGACTTATCCATGTTCACAAATGTGCCTCTAATCCAGCAGTGTGGCGGTTAACTGCTGGTAGCAAATTAACTAACACCACCTGCCTGATTAGAGGTGGTAGAAAAAGCCTGCCTTTGAGACAGGAAGTGACTCCTTAGCTCACTTGTGGACTGAACTTTGGAGAACACAGATCTCTGGAGCTGACCTGTCTTGAGCTCTGTCAAGAAGGAACAGCAGAGCTGATTGCAAGACACCAAATAAGACTTCTAAACCTGGATGCTGAATTTCTGTGCACGCACGGGTCTGGTTCCAAGAGAGCAGAGAAGCTTACTCTACAACAGCTAACAGATAAGACTTTCATTCTAAAGAGACTTCTTATATCTGCTTATGTCATGCTATGTGTTTGGGCCTGGGAGACCTGCTTAACTAGGAGTTGTGAATTGCATGGGATTTCACTAGAAATACTCCCAAGTGAATTAAGCTTTGTTTCCCCCCTCCCCCCCCCCCCCCCCCCTGTGTTTGGATGATTTGCTGATGAAAAGGAAAAGGCACAATAAAGCCTTGTTATAATTTCACCTTATAAAAGCCTCCAATTGTGTACCTCTGTGAACGTCCGTCTACATATGGTGTCCGAGGTGGGACAAGGGGTGTCTTTGAAGTTAAAAAGGACCGGAGATTTTTATGTGAAATTTTTTGTTATGCTTTTTGCCTACAAACAGTCTGAGAAAAAAACCTCATGCAGCAGAGATCAGAGTTAAAGAGATACACACCACTGAAACCACACTGCACTGAAACTTACAAAACCACAGATTGACTCTTTGCCCCAATCCCTAGAGGAGAGAGACTGCTGAAGTAGCTAAACCTTATTTTGCCTATCACAAAGTGTAATATGATCATTGAAATAGGGGTTTTGCCTTTCAGCCATAGTCAGGCTTCAAGAAGTGAGTCAGCCCTTAAAAGGGATAGGTGTTTGTTGTTTTCAAAAGTTTCGCTGAAGCAGTGAATACAGATGGTGACCCACGAGTGGTACTGATTTTGAAAATAAAGGTTGCCACACCGCATAGGACTACCAGCTGTGAATGGAGTATATGCAGAAAAGTGTGAAAATTGATACAAGACTGTGCTGAAGCAGGGGAATTTTTAGCAAACAAATGCTGAGTGTAAAATTGCCCTATAGGGGAAAAAGGGATTTCTTAACTGTGTAAAAGGTTTTTCAAAACCAATTGCTGAATGTTGACTCACCCTGCCGGGAATGAAAGAAATAGTCCACTGCAAAGAATGTTTTTTTTCTGCAAGTAAAAAAGTCTGCCTATATATATCTTGGGAGCAAAAACAGACACCCAAAGGGTGAAGTGTGAATGCCATAATACCCAAAGATGAGACTGAAAATTACTGAACTCAGGCAGATAACCAAATTCTGTTGCTGAAGCGGGGAGATTGCACCTAGCAAGAAAATGGTGTAAAGCAAATAGACTTTTTTACCTAGCAACTGCACAACTTGTATACCTGATGAGAGAAAATGCATGCACAGTACTGCTGATATTGTAAAACTTATCCAAGAAAGAGAAATTCTACAGAGATGCCTGTGAGAGCTACGACCTCTACAAGCAAAATATGCCTACCTGTAGGACTACCACCATTGGGGGTTCTAGCAAATACAGTGGCAACAGCTGCAATAGCGCCTCCTGAGGTCAGGAAGAAAATTACACCTGATAGCCTAAAAATGGAGGACAACATGCAGCGTTCCTGTAATGAACCCTACCCCACGGAAGAGTGGCCCTTCCAGTCCAATAAAGAGGAAGACCTGTCTTACGGGGAACCCGAACCGAGTCACACTCACAAAACACCCCAAGAATGGTGGGGGTGCCTGAACTCGGCACGAACAGAAAAGACCGCTCCCTTTGATGATGAATATGATCAGCAGGAGACAGAGCGGGAGCAGCAGATCACCCAATATTTCTGTCAGCTAAAGCAACTGCAAGAAAAGCCTGGCGTATATAATGAAGCTGCTAAAGTATCAAATAAAGAAGGAGACCCCAGTATTCCGGATGGGACAGAGTCATCCAAAACAAAGAAGCAGCAAACGCTACAGGAAGAAAAACTGCAGGCTGCTAAAGAGGTACAAGCGCTGCAGGAACGTCTGAATACCCAGTACGTCCCCACAGAGCAGTATGAGGAGCTAAAGGCCACGCTGCATGTCTTCAGAGCATCATTGGAAGCGGAGCTTCGATACCAGGTGACTCTGTATGAGAGGGAGCGTGAGAAGGCTCAGAAACTGGAGCTGGAGAGACAGAGAGACAGAGAGACTGTGCCATTCCCTTGAGTCAGTACACCAAGGAGAAAACAGACGCAGCGGCAACCTTGACAACAAAAATTACAGAGCTCCAGAATATGAAGGAGACTCTGATACAGACTCAGAGAAAGCAAAGTGCGCATATAGATTCCCTAAGACACACTCAAACAGGTTGAGACTCTGCAGGCCAGTAACTTACAGATTCCTCCAATACGGAAAAAGGTATTGGCTCTGCCCAAGCACCAGTATCCCACAGTAACTAATGCCCATGAGGACAAGGGTACAGTGAGAGTTGGGTACTCCACGCAACTTCAAAACAAAATTACGAAGTTTGAGCCACCTAAGAAAGCACTAGCCAAACCTACAGCTGCCCAACAGGCAACAAACAGAGGTAGGAGTGCAGAATGAAAGCCAGAAGAATCCTTAGCTGAGGAAGCTGAAAAAATAGGACGTTCTCTGGAAAAGGAGGTGGAGGTGCAACTCAGTCCCAAAGAAGCTGAACTGGCGACTCCGTGGCGTGGAGAAACTGTAGAAAGACTGCTTCAAGAGCAGAAAACTCTAAGGGCTAGTCCTAACTGCTCTATAACTGTTGCCATACACTTTATCTACAAAAAGAGGAGTGCCCGACGCAACAGAAATCTCATGACCGTGCACGCGATAAAAAGACTTTACGTGTAAAAAGTCCTCGAGCGATGGAGGAGTGCTGATCTCAAGCACCCTCGGGAGGAGACAAAAATAAACTGGAGAAAGGGCTCCAATCCCAGCAGGACAGAGGGTTCTCTTCCTCCATCCACTCTCATTCAAGTCACAGAAAGATCTCGAATGAGAGTGGAAGGATGGGCTTTGGCCGTGGTAAGCCCAAGCTTCCCACAAACAGGGGAGGTATGTAACAGGGGACTTATCCCTGTTCACAAATGTGCCTCTAATGCAGCAGTGTGGCGGTTAACTGCTGGTAGCAAATTAACTAACACCACCTGCATGATTAGAGGTGGTAGAAAAAGCCTGCCTTTGAGACAGGAAGTGACTCCTTAGCTCACTTGTGGGCTGAACTTTGGAGAACACAGATCTCTGGAGCTGACCTGTCTTGAGCTCTGTCAAGGGGGAACAGCAGAGCTGATAGCAAGACACCAAATAAGACTTCTAAACCTGGATGCTGATTTTCTGTGCACGCACGGGTGCGGTTCCAGGAGAGCAGAGAAGCTTACTCTACAACAGCTAACAGATAAGACTTTCATTCTAAAGAGACTTCTTATATCTGCTTATGTCATGCTATGTGTTTGGGGCTGGGAGACCTGCTTTACTAGGAGTTGTGAAATGCATGGGATTTCACTATAAATACTCCCAAGTGAATTAAGCTTTGTTCCCCCCGCCCCCCCACTGTGTTTGGATGATTTCCTGATGAAAAGGAAAAGGCACAATAAAGCTTTGTTATAATTTCACCTTATAAAAGCCTCCAATTGTGTACCTCTGTGAACGTCTGTCTACATACACCATGTGACATGGTAACTTTGTTACCTATATGTTTTAACATAGAGACTTAATCATGTTCAACATCTCTGCTAAACATTTAATTTCCACTTCTGATTGGTCTGTTTGTCCTGCCTCATGTGTGCCTATTCTTGATTATGTTATCTACATCAGCTGTCTCAATTGCAATAGGAGGGGCTATTTAATCTGCTCTCATCTGTGTTATAGCATACTCCTTGAGAAAGCGCTGTGGAAGCGTGAAACGCATGGAAGTGCTTCCCCCCCCTTTTTTTTTGTTCTAGTATTTCCTTTATTTTAATTATGTAGTCTAAATAAACTTTTTTGTTTTTACGTCATCCCGGTGAGTTGTTGAGTGCTTTCATCTGAGTGTTTGCAGCCCACCCCTTGTTGCTGTCTTATATCCTACCTTTGTCTGACCTCGGGACCGGTGATGACTCCTGGTATAACTCTGGGCTGTTTTTGGCCCTGTGGTTAATTGACATAAGAGTTATCGTGGGTTTATGTTGTCCTGTCGGTTCCCCAGCCAGGAATGTGTGTTCGGGATGTTTGCTGTATTGGCAGTGTATTTTCATGCTAAATCACGCTGGGAAATATATCAAGGTTAACTATCCCGCTTCTGCACATTGCCTATAAGACCTATTGAGTTAACGTCGATGTTATCACTGGAACATTGAACATGTTGACATGTTTCTACCATATGGTGTGAAATGTGTGTAAAACTAGTATTGAGTAAGATGTATAACCTCATAGATATATCTCCAGATGTATATATGTCCCCTCAAACCTCCCTCCAAATAAATTAGGGAGAGATGCCTTTGCTAAAAAATGAACATACCTGAGGTACTATGGGAGATATGCTAATGTCTATAAAAAGTATATTTAAATGAGTTACACATCTTAAAATATATCCTTAAGACCAATCAGTTTAAAGACCCTTGTGATGAAGGGTATACCAGTGTCAGACCCAACAGGATTGCGATCTAGGGCTCTAGCATTGAACTGACCCAGATGCTGGTGAAGCTCCACTGTCACATACTGTATCTCTCAAGTGTCTCAGATGTGCTAATGTTTATGCACAAGTAACTGAACTGGCAACCAGTAAGTGGAAATGGTCTGCTTTCAAAGCAACTACACTGCTTTCCCCTCTTTTCTTCTTCAAAGGATGCATTAAAACGGATTAAAATAGCACTGAGTTGCATTTATAAAAAAAAGTAAATATTACCTAATACTACAGAACTGATTTAGTTTTTAAATAGATAGAAAAGCATGGTGTGACAGCAGCATTTCCCAGCATATGGGTTAGTTCAATGCTAGAGCTGCTGCCCTGAATCGCAGCAGTTGTGGGTGTTAATCCTGTTAGGTCTGACTGGTACTCCCTTCATCTCAAGGGAATAAAGTTATTCTTATTTTACTCTTTTATTTTTCCAGAATTCTCATATTATTTCAGCATATTCTGTCTTATTGTGAGTGTTTTTCCATCATTTTTTAAACAATCCAAAGCCACAAATTGTGCTGAGGTAATAACAAAAACACCAGTAAAGAGCCCCAACCCGCCCCTCCCCCCTTATTAATCATCTTGAGAGTTAAATGGAATGTCTCATTGCAGTAATAAGGAGTTATCCCCCTGTTATTATACATGTTGTGTTGTCTGTGACATTGCTCTGCTGTGTAATGTGTCATTCTCTTGTACCGTTCTTCAATGTATGCATCTTATTTGGATATCTAAATAAGGGTGTGCAGTTGACACCCAACATTTGTGGTTTAGTGTACACATCATTTTCCAATAAATGTGCAAACCCTGAAACAACTAACATTTGTTTTAACATTTTACAACCCAACCCTGCCTGATTTTACGAAATAATCCACGCCTCCTCCTAGTCCCCCTAGACAGGTGCTGTGTGTGTGTGTGTGTGTGTGTGTGTGTGTGTGTGTGTCTCTAATAAAGTTAAAGCCCAGCCTTTGCCCCATCGTCTGGATGGATATACAGAATAGCCCTGTATGTTCATCCTATTGTGGCTTATCTGGCCAAGTATGGATGTTTGTAACTTTTATTGTTGAAAATGTCAGTGTTAATATGTATGTGTTCTGGGTTCCCTGGGCCTGCTAGACTGGTAATACACTTACACACACACACACACATTTTATATATATATATATATATATATATATATATATATATATATATATATATATATATATATATGTAACGGGTATTCCCCCCCCCCAATCGCAGATTATACTGTGGAGGTGTAGGAACATACAATGTTACTCGGGTGTGGTGCATTACCTGTTGGCTCACAGGAGGGCTGAGCTTCCGCCATGGGGAACCTGGGACATAACAATACACTATGGACAACCACTTACAGTAGGTGCAGCGCCTCCACCTGCGATGGCTCCCACCAAAGGGGGAGTGGTTCCTCGCAGGACAAACAATAATACCATAGACAGTGGGTTATAACTACGGACTTTACTAACATATAATCATAACCTGTGTCCCTCTCACGAGGAGACACTAACAGTGACGTCACGCAGGACAATTCCCCAACACCAAGTGAGCCCACCCAGTGTCCAGAGAACCCCACCCAATGTCCCGTACTCTTACAGAGATAGTCAATGGGTGACTGCGCAGTCACTCAGAACCTCTAGGCCTGTTGGTGCACATATGATGGTATAATACCTGCCGAGCACTCCGGTGCTCGGGTCAGCAACACTCTTCTCAAAGGATCAGTCGGGCGATGCCTCCTTCTGATCCTTCAACTGCACTCCTTGTACGTGGGCCGCTAGAGCGATCCCACTCCGGAACAGTCTCTGTGGACCCCAACGTGGGTCCGAACCGCTTCAACAGGAACAGCAGCAGCCGCTCTGTCCCTATCTAGTCTAAGTGGCACGTGCTACACTATAGGCCGTCCCTATAATACAGCAACCTGTGATGGCTTGGGATACTCCTATGGGCCTAAAGGGTTAGGACCTTTCCCACTCCCCTAGCTACCCAAGTCCCTTCAGCCTTACTAACGCTAACAGCCAACGTGCTGCGCAACAAGGTGCCTGCCTGCTAGACCTCACAGCACTGCTCGCTGTGACCCTGACAAGGCAGCACTCTAACAACACTAAGGGCAGCGTCCCTATCTGGGGCCTCCCTCAGCAATTATCCAATACCCACTGACTAACCAGAGTGACAGGGTCCCTTACTCTAGGGCAGTCCCTGGCAACACTCCTATCATAGGGCAACTCAGAACTATCTTGGGCCAAGGGGGTACTGGCCTAGTACAGGGGATCCCTCTCTCCCGTACCCTACCTCCTTCCCTTGTCTGCCTCCTTGCTCTGACTTCCTTCTCTGACTCCCTTCTTTCTAACTGACACGTAGCTGCCAGCCCGCCAAATGTATCCACTTCTCCATGGCAGTCCTGCAGCCCTATTGGCTCCTATGAGGCACCTGGTGCCTGTCTCGCTATGCCCCATGGGAGTTGTAGTCCCTGGGCGCCTGCAATAACATTGGGGCCGCATGCGTGCCTTTCCTACACTTACAGTAACCCCTAATGGCCGCCGCAATGCTTCTATCCCTGTCCCTACTCTCGCGCGATCCTTTCCTGCCCTCGCGCGATCATCTGCGCATGCGCGACTATCTCGGGCCGCCGGGGACTCACTGCGCATGCGCGAACCGGCGCAATATGGCTGCGCCCTTACCGCCCGGCTCCGGGAGCGCCGAGAGCCCCGCACGCGTCCCCAGCAACCCCCGAGCCGGGACCTGACCGCTCTCACCTTGGCGATCGCTTCACGGGGCCGCCATTGGCCTCAGCGGCGCCCGCAATCGAACACCAGGTGAGGGGGGGTGCGGCTCAGCAGGGGAGACCTGGCTACATATATATATATATATATATATTGTGACAGAAACCAGGGGATGGTAATAAATTCCGTATATAGGGCTCCCAGGATACTAGACAGTTTCTATCCTGTTTGGCCTGGGAGTGCAGCCTTATAATACATACACTCCATCCCACAGTTTGGCAAGCGCTGGAACTGAGGGATGAGAGATCCAGACCAGAGTTTGTCTGCTGCCTGATTTCTGTCACCTGTCATGCTAATTAGGAATCAGGTATGAAAGACTGATTTCCTGTTTGCTCGGGTCTCCCCACAAGAGCCAGGAGGCTGGAAGGCTGCTGAACTACAGAGGGGAGAAGCCTCTTCCCCAAACAGGTTCAATCTTTCTGTTCATTTGTGTAAGACTGCAAAAGTACCGTGTTTTGATGTTGGAAGTGGAAAAGCCACTTCCAACCCTGAGTCAGGGATATCTAAGTTAAGTTATCGCTCAGGTGAGCAGCTTTTGTTTTGATCTGTTTTCTGTTGTATGCACTGTGGCAGTCTCAGTGCCTGGGACTGAATAAACCAGGCATAGCCTGTTTAAAGGAACAGTACGTGACGCCTCATCATTTAACCTACCCTAAAAGACCGTGTTCTAAACAGTCCCGGACAAACGACGGAGCCCCGGAGTAAGCCGTTTGTCACATATGGTGGAGAATGCGGGCAGAGCACTAGGGGGTCTGCGGGTTGAAGAACTTTGAAAAAAAAAAAAAAAAAAGTTTTTTTCATCCTCTGCAAAGAAGATGGAAGACGTGGTGGGTGCGCTGGTACGCAATGTCGCTGCCCAGAAAGACGCGAATGAAATCCAGCAACAGCTGTTAATAGCCCAGCAAGAAACTAATGCAAACCAGCAGCAGACGAATGCAGCCCAGCAACAGCTGCTAATAGCCCAGCAAGAGATTAATGCAAACCAGCAACAGGCGAATGCAAACCAGCAACAGACGAATGAAGCCCTGCAAAACGCGAATGCAAACCAGCAAGAGACAAACCGCTTGCTGAGAGAGGAGCAACAGCGGTTCGCTCAGGGCTTACAGCAGGAACTCGAGATCCTGAGGGGGACTATCAGTAACCTTCCACTGGCAGCGGCAGCCCCAGTTCCGAAAATGACCAGGGCAAGCCACTACCTTCAGAAGATGGGACCCTCGGATGATGTGGAAGCCTATCTTCTCACGTTTGAACGCACGGCACAGAGAGAGGGATGGCCAGAAGCTGAGTGGGCTGGTCTAATCGCACCCTTCCTAAGCGGCGAACCCCAGAAGGCTTACTTTGATCTAGAGCCAGCCGAAGCTAACGTCTATGCAAAATTGAAGTTCGAGATCCTCGCCCGCCTCGGCGTAACCACGGCTGTTCGCGCCCAAAGGTTTCACGCATGGTCCTTCACGATGGATAAAGCCACCCGAAGCCAGATGTATGACCTCATCCACCTCGCCCGGAAGTGGCTACAACCCGAGATCAACTCAGCCAGCCACATCGTGGAACGGTTGGTCATGGACCAGTTCTTGAGGAAACTTCCCTCTGCCTTACGCCGTTGGGTCAGTCGGAGTGACCCCCACAATGCGGATGAGCTTGTGGCCCTCGTAGAAAGGTACAATGCAGCAGAAGAGCACCCGCAACCCACAGTCGTGGAGCAACCCCACTACCCGAGGTTCCAGGACTCTTCCAGAGACGGTAAAAGGGTACCGGGGTTAAGGGGCGCTGAAGAGCGGCGACCACCTTCACGCAGCACCAGCAACAGTGGTTCGCACACTAAGGGCAATAGCCAACATGGGGAGCCGGGAAAAGGCTCTAAGTGGGACACAGACTATGTACCTAAATGTGTAAATTGTCATGAGAGGGGCCACACAGCAAAAATCTGCCCACTAAATGATGAGCCCATGCAATGCAACAGCGTGGAACCTTATTCGCTGTTGTCCCAATGTATGGGCCCTAGCCCAGAGGACCCCTTGAATAACCATCTGTGGGCATTTGTAAAGGTTAATGGTAAGAGGGTTCGGGCACTTCTTGACTCTGGGAGCATGGTCACACTAGTGTCCGAATACCTCTTGCCCATTAAGAAGAAACGGAAACAGTTCACAAAGAGTGGCAATTTGTTGTATACATGGGGATAATCATGAATATTCCACTGTTGATGTTTTTTTTGAAACAGAGTTTGGTTCTTTAGATTTCAAGGTGGGTATTGTACCCAAACTGGCACATGATGTGTTAATAGGGACCGACTTTCCCCATTTTCTAAAAATGTGGTCCCCCGCTCAGAATAGCGCCCAGAGTTCAATAGCGGACCATAACGAAGTATTAGAAGAAACAAATCCTTTCCCTTTTTCAGAAATGGAGGTTGACGAGGGCCCAAATAAGAAGGGGGAAAAGGAGGAGTGCTGTAAAATTCCCTTCCCCATCACTACTTTGGTAGGGAATACCCCAAATCAAGATGTTGAGCAGACACTTACCACCCCAGAACCGGATAAGACCCTCGCTGACCTAGAGGTCAGTCCTGGGAGTTTTAAGAAGGCCCAGTGGGAGGACCCCACATTAGCGGTAGCAAGGGGAAATATACGGGACCAGAATAGTACTCCTGGCCAACCAGATAGGTCACTTGCTTACCCCTACTTCGAGGTAGAGAACGACCTAGTATATCGGGTTGATAAAAGGAAATCAGTTACAACTAAACAATTGTTGGTACCACGGACATTCCGTAACGTAGTATTACACCTCGCACATAGTCATCCATTGGGGGGACACCTAGGGGTGGAAAAGACAAAAGAAAAGGTTCTCCGAAGCTTCTATTGGCCTGGGGTTCTGGCAGAAATTACGAATTATTGTTCCTCATGCCCAGAATGTCAGATCACCGCCCCGTTCAAGGCGTACCGCAGCCCATTGGTACCCCTTCCCATAATAGAGGTACCATTTGACCGGATTGCTATGGATCTAGTAGGACCCCTAATAAAGTCTGCTAGGGGACATCAGCATACACTGGCGACACACTTTATTCGAGCTCGGCTAGTCCCACGAATTCGGGTATACCCGGGTGCATTGAGGTTTGTGACTGTTTTCTGCCCGAGTGCATTGAGGTATTTTCTAGGCAGGGATTGAAGCATTTTATTCCCACTGGCTGCAATACTGCACAGTATATATATATAATACATTACAATTCATGAATTTATGCCATCTGGTAGACACGCGAAGCATTGCAGCCTATTAAATCCTAATCATTATCATTTAACAGATCAGCCGCCCGTCAGCCAGGCATGAACCCAGGCTGGGAAGGCAAACACAACGGGGCTTGTCAGAGGTGAGGAGCGGCGCATTCCAGGTATCTGCCAGGTACAAACTGGGCATTTGCTCGAATAAAGTGTGTCGGTGCAGTATATTGGTAATATTAGATTATGCCACCCGATATCCGGAGGCAGTTCCCCTACGTAGCACCTCAGCTAAAAACATAGCAAAAGAGTTAGTAGTTCTGTTTTCCCGGGTCGGGATTCCTAAAGAGATTCTATCTGACCAGGGAACACCATTTATGTCCCAAGTAACGAAAGAGCTATGTAAACTCCTAAAAATCAAGCATCTCAGAACCTCAGTCTATCATCCACAAACAGATGGTTTAGTGGAAAGGTTCAATAAAACCTTAAAGAGCATGTTACGGCGGGCGGTTGATAAAGATGGGAAAAACTGGGATTGTTTGTTACCGTACCTGTTATTTGCCATTAGGGAAGTTCCCCAATCATCCACAGGCTTCTCCCCGTTTGAACTATTGTATGGCCGACACCCAAGGGGCTTACTGGATATAGCCAAAGAGACTTGGGAACACGAGGTTACCCCTTACAGAAGTGTAATAGAGCATGTTGCCCAGATGCAGGACCGCATTGCTGCAGTCCTACCCATAGTGAGGGAACACATGGAGAAAGCTCAAGAAGCACAGAGGAATACATATAATAAGGGTGCTAGGGTCAGAATTTTTTCTCCAGGTGATAGGGTACTAGTTCTGGTTCCCACCGTGGAGAGTAAATTCCTTGCTAAATGGCATGGGCCATATGAGGTCTTGGAAAGAGTGGGAGAAGTAAATTATAAGGTAAGACAGCCAGGTAGGAGGAAACCTGAGCAAATTTACCATATAAACCTACTCAAGCCCTGGAAAGATAGAGAAGTCTTGTTAACCCTAGTACCCCCAGGTCCGTCAGAGAATCAAGAAACTGACCCAGAGGTTAGCATAGCTGAAACCCTGTCTGTTCATCAGAAACGAGAGGTTCAGAATTTAGTGAAAAGAAACAAAGAAATCTTCTCTATACGGCCAGGTAGAACTAGCGTAATTGAACATGACCTAGTCTCTGAACCGGGGGTCCGAGTTAACCTTAAACCGTACCGAATCCCAGAGGCCAAAAGAAAGGCTATAAGTTTAGAGGTTAAAAAAATGCTAAAACTAGGTGTAATTGAGGAATCCCAAAGTGGGTGGAACAGCCCTATAGTCTTAGTCCCAAAGCCAGATGGTACAACAAGGTTTTGTAATGACTACCGGAAACTAAACGCGGTGTCAAAATTTGATACTTATCCTATGCCCAGGGTAGATGAACTTGTAGAGAGACTGGGCAAAGCCCGATATCTCACAACCCTAGACCTAACAAAAGGGTACTGGCAGGTTCCCCTCACAGAAAGGGCAAAAGAAAAGACAGCCTTCTCAACCCCAGACGGCCTCTTTCAGTATAAGGTGTTGCCTTTTGGCTTACATGGAGCTCCCGCCACATTCCAAAGAATGATGGATAAAATTTTAAAACCACATGCTCGGTATGCTGCCGCCTACCTGGATGATGTGGTAATCCATAGTGAAGATTGGCAATCCCACCTTCCAAAGGTCCAAGCTGTGCTTGACGCAGTCCGGTCTGCTGGACTAACTGCTAACCCCGCTAAATGCACTATTGGTCTGGAGGAGGCCAAGTATCTGGGATATTCTATTGGCAGAGGTTTACTCAAACCCCAAACACTCAAAGTGGAGGCGATACAAAATTGGCCAACGCCAGTTACAAAAAAACAAGTAAGGACCTTTTTGGGGTTAATTGGGTACTATAGAAGGTTTATTCCCAATTTTGCAACTAAGGCAACCCCACTAACTGACCTCACAAAAGCAAGAGGACCGCTAATGGTAAAGTGGTCCCCCGAAACCGAACAGGCCTTTAGAAGCCTGAAAGAAGCTCTCTGTGCCCAACCAGTGTTGGTCACACCTGACTTCTCCAAAGAGTTCGTAGTCCAAACCGACGCATCTGAGGTAGGGCTGGGGGCGGTACTCTCCCAGGAGTCTCAAGGTGAGGAGCACCCCATCCTTTATTTAAGTAGGAAACTAAATCCCCAGGAGAAAAATTACTCCATAGTAGAGAAAGAGTGTCTCGCAATAAAGTGGGCTGTAGAGACGCTCAAATACTACCTGTTGGGGAGAAAATTCCGGTTGGTCACAGATCATGCACCCCTTACCTGGATGTGTCAAAACAGGGAAAAGAATGCTAGAGTGACCAGGTGGTTCCTAAGCCTACAACCCTTTAAATTTTCTGTGGAACACAGGTCAGGGCACAAACATGGCAATGCTGACGGGTTGTCAAGGATGCACTCCCTAATATCCATGGTCGCTCATCCCTCGAGGTCTGAGCTGGGGGGGAGGATATGTGACAGAAACCAGGGGATGGTAATAAATTCCGTATATAGGGCTCCCAGGATACTAGACAGTTTCTATCCTGTTTGGCCTGGGAGTGCAGCCTTATAATACATACACTCCATCCCACAGTTTGGCAAGCGCTGGAACTGAGGGATGAGAGATCCAGACCAGAGTTTGTCTGCTGCCTGATTTCTGTCACCTGTCATGCTAATTAGGAATCAGGTATGAAAGACTGATTTCCTGTTTGCTCGGGTCTCCCCACAAGAGCCAGGAGGCTGGAAGGCTGCTGAACTACAGAGGGGAGAAGCCTCTTCCCCAAACAGGTTCAATCTTTCTGTTCATTTGTGTAAGACTGCAAAAGTACCGTGTTTTGATGTTGGAAGTGGAAAAGCCACTTCCAACCCTGAGTCAGGGATATCTAAGTTAAGTTATCGCTCAGGTGAGCAGCTTTTGTTTTGATCTGTTTTCTGTTGTATGCACTGTGGCAGTCTCAGTGCCTGGGACTGAATAAACCAGGCATAGCCTGTTTAAAGGAACAGTACGTGACGCCTCATCATTTAACCTACCCTAAAAGACCGTGTTCTAAACAGTCCCGGACAAACGACGGAGCCCCGGAGTAAGCCGTTTGTCACAATATATATATATATACATACACACACACACGTGCGTGCCACTTGCGCTAGACCCCTTCAATCAATTCCATGAAAGTCGTTTGAAAAACACACAGCAACTTCTTAACCCTGATTGCAGCTTGAAATCTTGTGTGAGCGTTCCACTCGCTCACCAGACAGATCCAAGATTCCTCCTAAGCAATTCCAGTCCAAAGTTACTGGTGATGCAATTGAATCAGTGGCGGGTGATATCCTGTAAAATAATAAAGATATTAAGCTTTTGAGGCGAGAACGGTTCTGGATCTTCAGGCTGAAAGCCCAGTGTCATGGAGGTTTCAATGATACTCTAGATGTGACTCCCTTTCTATAGCACTTTACGAGTTGCCATGACATTGGGACGTTACGTGATGCGGCGTTAAGTTGCCATGACAAGTTGACACCGCTTGTTGTCGTGACATCAGGTAGCGTCCCGTTGTCATGGCAACACAGCGTCATTTGATGCCGCATTGCCATTTTCACAGGAGCTACAGGGGAGACACTCGCAAGTTGCAGGGGATAGGCAGGAAAATGGTGGGAGACGCAGCACCCCTATCTGGCGGGTTTGGTGTATTATAATAGGGCACCCCTGTCCTGTTTAGATGCTCTTTGATAAGCTTGCTCAACAACATTCTTCTTAGAATCCTTTTTTCCAAATTTATTTTGGCTGGTGTACATGTACATGGTAGGCAATATATAGGTTAAAAAAAAAAGATTACAATAGCACAAAACTACCCTCCATCCTTTGCTCTAAATATTTAAGCAAAATATTCTAGATAATATTAATAATAATATTTGTTTCTTATATAGTGCTGACAATGTATGCAGCACGGTACATAGAATGCACAATGAGTCGGTAGCACCAATAGCGCAGCTAACAGAATAAGGCCCATCAAGACGTAATCTGTAAGTGTGTGATAGCATAAAAAATAAATGAAAAGAGAACAATTAAGAAAGATGTCATCAAACTCCTAACAATAGAATAAGACTGCTTCAGAGGGTAAAAGGGAGAGGGTAGGAATGAGGATGAGAGGAAAGCGGATGAAAGTAAGATTCAGGGAAAATTAAGTAGGAGAATAAATGCACTAATATATAAAGGAAATAAATAGAAAAGAAAGATGTAGATCAATAAATTAACAGATTGGTAGTTAGACAAAGTACGGAGCTAGATAGAAAGGTACAGTAGAGATATACAACCAAACAGATAAAATTGATAATAGGAGAGAACACACTTAATTCTAACGATGGTCACTTCAAGCTCAGTACGAGCACACACAGTTTATTCCATGAGAAACATTTATTAGACACAGAAAGATACAGTAGGTGACTGTAATTTGCGGAGGCTGGGCATGTTCTTGAAGGCTGACCCATGGCTACTGTCCGGTTCGCCGGTGCTGTGGAGGGTTTGCTGATTGTCTTGTCTCCCCAGGGAGACATCTCATCGATACAGTAGCGCTTACTTAGACAGCGGAAACCAGGACCCAGTAAGTCGTCTCTTAAGTGCTTTCTTTAGTCAGGATCCCTTAGCTTAGTTGCAGCAATAACACACGGTAATACCTATATCTCGAACATCAGTACACAAATGATCAAGGCAGGCTCACCAAGGCTACCTCAAAAAGAAATTCTGAGTGCACCACCTCATAATTAATATAGCGCTATATATAGCTGACATTTATAACTGAATTTGCTACAATTAGGAAAGAAAATTCTACTGGACTCACGCTATAGTGGGGTTAGGAGCAAGAAAGGAATAACATATATATATATATATATATATATACACATATATATATACATATATATGTATATATATGTATATGTATTTATTACACTCACAATGAATGATACAGGGAACTGTATTTGGAGTTATCCATATATGTATAATTTGTTATTCATTTTAATACTTATATTCAGAAGAAGAGGAAAGGGATTTCAGAAAAATAAAATTACGTTTTATAATTACTGTGTCATTTCTCAGTCTCCTCACCCTGGGAAATAGCTATATGTCCTTTCCCGGTGGGTGTTACCAATATATAAAGGTAGTGGGTTACTCTGTGTGTGATCACTGAGGGATCCATGGACTGGACTGGAACCCTTTGTTCATTAGGATTCTACCACTCTGGTCTGGGAATGTTACCCTCGGGGGTATGGTCCATTATCGCACAAGTTTCTAAAAGTTTCTCAAAATTATAATCATTTCACGTGAAACCTTTTATTTTTTGCAATGAATCATTCATCATACACGCACTTTCATTAATGGTCTCTAATAAGAAATGTGAGCCAATCAAGATCTTTAGTTTTGCATATTTCCCACTGTAACTTTTGTTTCAGAATGTGCATAACTGTACAATTGCTTTGGAAGGTGACATGATTAACATCTCCCTCAAGTTCCTATGCTGTAAATGTAGACACTCTGTGATCACAAACCTAATCTGTGTATAAGCTGAGGTTTCACATGCGGCCCCAAAGGAAATAGTATAGCAGGAGGTTAGGTTAGTTCAGAAGCTCCCCTGTTAGGGAGGAGATGTTGGCCAACGTTGGAATTCTAGCAACATGCGTTACATGCTGATGTTCCATTCTCCATGATGTCATCGATCCAGTTGAGGAAATTGGTGACATTGGTATATATTCCTGGTTTCTGTGGCTCCCCACATGGTATATGACCCCAGGATGTGATTCCTTGTAAGACTGAATCACAAACCAATGGTCCCCCGGAGTCTCCCTGCAGGGAAGAAAAGATATGTGAGGTGTTGAAAGTTTGTGTACAAATATATGTAAGAATTTCTTTGCTCAAGGAGTGACTAAAGGCAGGGCAGCCTGGTTCAAATCCACGTGTCAGCTCCTTGGGCAAGTCACCCTATCTCCCTGCGCCTCAGACACCAAAAAGTAGATTGTAAGCTCTACAGAGCAGGGATTTGTGCTGCAAAAATTATTTGTACAGCGCTTCGTACACTGTCAGCGCTAGACAAGAAAATGGTTGTCCATTAAAAAGTCACAGCAAGCAATGAATCTGTATTAGTGGATAGCCCATCCAACTTAATACAATATTATTAATTCATGGTGAGCGCACTAATAAATTATTAGCTGTATCAAGCTTTGCTCACACTGCGCTATAATTTAGATTCCTAATTAGTTAGAAGCATTTATCTGTCTCTCCCAAAAATTGCTCATATTCCCAACTAAATATTACGTTGGTACAGTAACTGTTCACTGGATGATTGCTAAATTACACAGTATTTGCCTTGTTGGTCCCTGTGTTACTAGATATATAGACGTAAAACCATATAAACCTCACCTGACAGGAGTCTTTCCCTCCGTCCATGACACCAGCACACAACATGTTGTCCGTTATCTCATCATCTGGATAGCAGTCTTGGCAGTCAGATGCAGACACAATGGTTACATTCACACACCGCAGCTCATCTGGATAGGTCGCTGGAAGATACACAAGCCGGATGTTTATGTCTACATACTGTAGGACATGCAGTAAGGTCCCAGCTACAACAAGTCAAAGGTCACATAACCATTCATTAAGGCGTTTGTTGTTACAGGTCAATGGACGCCCTGAATAAAGTAAAGAATGGCTGGGGACTTTGTATCTGAACATGCATTATTTTATTTTTTAACGATTCTGTGATTTATATGTTAGTCTCCTATATAGAGATGGTCCACATTTTTGGGGGTGGATTTGGATCGACCGGTTCCTTTGATCTGCAGATTTCAGTGGATCAACCAGAAAAAAAAGGCGATTTGCGTTATTATTGCCAATAAAATCAGCAGATTCCGCAATCTTTAAGAATCCACCAATGGATGGCTGAATCCGCGGATTGGATTCTACAAATCCGTCAACGGATTGTATACAATGGCGGGGGTTTGGTTTCTTACGAATCTGTGCGGATTAAAACCGAGCAAATACGTTTGCGAATTTTAGACCGCAAAACGGATTTTGCGGGGGGAAATACAGGAAACGGGTTTGGGCTGATTCGCCCACCTGTACTCCTGAACTATCCAGTCCCAGCCAGTATTTATATCAAGGGAAAGATCTTGTATCTGTGTATCATGCCCATCATGTATATCATACAGTCGCAGGCATAAAAGATTATAAATCCCTGTGCCGTCTCCCAAAGTCAACCTCTTCAGTCTCAAAGTCCATTTTCACAAATTAAGCCATCAAACTCTACTGGTGGCGAACGCCTGTCTTCCAGCCCCCACCCCCTGAAATATAATATATTATAATTTCTGGGTCAGGTTACCCTGAGGGCTGGTGGTGGTTCCCCATCCTGAAACAATGCAATTTGCTCCTACTTCCACCAATTGGTCGGGCAAGGGCAGAACTTGTACGTTGGCATTAAGAATGGCTGGCGTGGCCAGTTTAATAAGCATGATGTCGTTGTCATATGTAGTAATATTGAAGTTGCAATGGCAGCACATTGTCTCAGCATAGGTGAACTGCTCCGTTCCCTCGGACATCATAAGGTTATGCTCTCCCAGCCGAACCTGAAGGCTTCTGCGTAACAGAATAAAATGTCAATCAAACACTGCTGCCAGAATATGGTCCCTATTCTTCTCCTCACTAACACCCATAATATTTAATTAGTTACAATTATCTGATTGTTGTGTGAACCTCTGGACAAACGAGTTCAAAAGCCAAATTACCATTATTTATTTCATTTCACAACGATTGTTTTCTTTCAAAGGTTTAATGTCTCTATTGCCAGGTTAGCTGTGTGCGTGTATACATGGTGATTGTAAATGCGTGTGTGCTCTCATGTGTCTGTATGTGTGCATATGCGTCTGTATGCTTACTTGTGTCTATACACATACGTGTTTTCAAATATCTTTGTGTGTGGGAAAATGTTGATGCCGAAATATGTTTGTGCATGCGTGCAAGAGTCATTTATGAATTTGTATAAGTGTGGAAGTCTCTATATATACTGTATGTGCATGTGAGCATATATCTGTATGTACAGTGTATATCTGTATATGTATGTACAGTGTATATCTGTATCTGTATGGACATCTTTTTAGAAAGGAAAGGTATACAGTTTACAAATAAGTAAACATGGGGAGGATGTTGATCCAGGGAGAAATCTGATAGCTATTATTTGGAGTCAGGAGGAATTTATTTTTCCCCATATGAGATAGCATTCGATAATGTTTCATTGGCGTTTTTTTTGTTTTTCCTTCCTCTGCATCAAAATACTGTAAATACAAATATAGGATAAGTATCTGTCATCTAAATTTGATGGACATACAGTACGTCTTTTTTCAATCCCATGTACTACGTAACTATGTAGTAAATGTGGTAGTATTTTTTGTCCTCCATTTTTGTAGCTACATACCACTATTACATTTAGGAATGTATTTAGTGTTTTCCTGCAAAATATATAAATAAATATATATATATATATATATATATATATATATATATATATATATATATATATATATATATATATATGTATGTGTGTAGGGTAAATCCTACAGCCTTGAAAATTGCAAAGTCAGCAGTACAAGCAAATTCACACTGATGAGACCCATCAAGGTCGAAACATGTCTGTGAGTGGTTTCTCTGGCTTTGCATCTGATTCCCATGTGGTGCGTAAAAGCTGTGTTAACAGCGAGCATTAGCTTATAAGGGTTCCATGTAAAAATGGATTTCAGGCAAAAAGGTGACACGGTGTGCTCATTTGCATGTCATTTCCCAGAATCCCTTTCTACAGTAGGAGCACTGTATCCTAGGTTATAATGGTTAAAGGCAGGGTTGCAGACCAGTCTAAGACATGTGAATGTGCTCACAAGTGATTTCTTGTCGTCTTTTTTTCACCCACCATAACTTAAAATGTGTATTATATATACATTATATACATACATACATACATAGAGTTAAGATTACATGAAAAACAGCACACATGGATGACATTGAAATACGTACGGCATTTTGCAGTGAGCTGCTGTAAGTACCCAGGACTCATTTATTAGGATACCTCCACACATGTACTGATCAAAATAATACAGGGCGACCTGCCATGGCTGTGAGTGAGGGACACATTCCTCTCCCCCGATAATCCGGTCAAACACGTGAGCCTCAACTAGGAGAGAACACAGAAGATCATTGCAAAGCACAGCTCACAGAGGGACTTAAACAATCCTGTCCAAAGTGGCCATTCAGGCTATTTTCAGTCGAAAATCAGTTGGAATCAACAATATAGAATTACCCATTAAGGAGGTTATTTATTCAACTATGATAGTTCCGATCATGACACTATCACACAAAAACTCCTATTAAAGTTGAACGGCATTTATGTGAGAAAATGACATGTGCAGCACTATCACAGTTTAATGAATAGCCCCTTAATGGGTACATTCAATATAGTACAAAGCAGTCATTTGGGTCATTTTGGGCCAAAAATTCCATTATAGTCTATGGGGATTTTGGAGCAAAAACATTCCAACTGGCCGCTTTGGACTATCTAGTGTTTTTTTATACTTGTCTTTAGTTTGTTACAGTATATAAATACTAGAAATTAGGTTTACTAAAGACTGCATTAAAAATGTGGGATATATTTTTTATAAGTGCATAGTTTTTTCTATAATAAGCTGGGACCTGAAACCCTGGCAGATATATTAATTTATATATTTTTGCATTTCTTGGGTGGTGGAAGGGTATAGATATGATTCCAAATGAGCAAGGGGTTAATATTAACTCACTGGAGGTACCTTGCGCATGGGAAAGGTGAGTTGGCTAGAGTAGCCGTGTGTTAACCCTGGTTGCATATCTAAGTCACGTGCTCACTTGTGTGCTGTTTGAGACAGATGGTATATGGGGATGGATTTAGGGGAGATATTGTTCATTTAAGTGACCTTTGCGAAGGTGAAAAGTGGGACAGCTAGAGAACTGTGTATTAACCCTTGTCCCATATGTAGGTCACCTGCTCACAGGTGTGTCGTACGTGACCATGCATCCACACACGCTGCAAACTTTGCCAAGATCCCACAGCCAGTCACAAACATAGAACATTCAATGTTAAAAGGAACATTCTGCTGTACATCCAGGAATGTGGTATATATGATTTAATGCAGCAAATGTTACCAAGTATGCTAAATTGTTGAAACCAGCAAAAAACTTCAAACCGGAACGACCCTACACAGATACACAATAACACACCATGTAGAAGAGAGATACTGCACTCCAGTGGGACATCACTTCTCACAACCAGATCATTCCATAAAGGATTTAAAAATCCAAATCCTCAATGGAATGTTTAAAAACATCCAGAATGGAAAACATTTGAACTCAAAATGATAAGACTTTTTAAAACACTTTTTTTTTTTACCATGAATGCACAGAGATAGCAATATTAAAATTGAGTACTCTTAGGCCCATGAGCCTCATTCAATATTCTTTAAAGCGCCCGAATTTCTAAGAACTGCTGCGCTATCAATCACTATTCCAGGAAGCACTACATACTGTATATTTACAAGTTCCTCCTGTTTTGTATTCGACTGAATATCGCCTGAAGCTGAGGATACGTTTGGATTTATAAGCCAGATCAGGGGTGGGCAACTCCAGTCCTCAAGAGCTAGAATGCAGTATGTATAAGATAAGAGATTGTTGGGGAATGACCGGAGTAACTCGTTCTAATCTTTGCAATAGATCTACAGCAGGGATGGCCAACTCAAGAGCTACCAAGAGGTCAGGTTTTCAGATTATCCCTGCTTCATCACAGGTGATTCAATGGGTACCTGCTTCATCACTGGTAGATCAATCAGTCCCTGCTTCAACACAGGTGACTCACACTGATTGAGCCATCTGTGCTGAAGCAGGAATATCCTGAAAACCTGACTAGTTGGTAGCTCTTGAGTTGGCCATCCCTGCTGTAGATCTATTGCGAAGATTAGAACGAGTTACTCCGGTCATTCCCCAACAATCTCTTACCTTATACATACTGCATTCTACATATACATTCCACATATACACACATATACTCATACAAAGGGTCATTTGCCGACGTCTCCTTAACTGGGCTGCAAAAGTAAGGCAAAAAAACTCTCAGAAATGAATCCTTCTCAGGCCCTCTGTTTCATCATAACTTTCCGTCTTCTCGTTCCGTCTCACCTGCTGATCCCAGCAGAGCTGCCACAAACAGGTAGTGCATCTTTGATACGAGGTGTTTGGTGAAATGTCTGACGGACTCACATTTTATTCCACAATTTAGATTACAAAGTAAATGATTAACAACATAAAACCAGTGGCTCCCCTCCCGTGTGAAAGTGGGACTAGATTTACTGGCTTGCAAAGGCATTTGCTCTCGACCTACTAAAACCACGGTATGAATGTCACACTCCTTCCAATGTTGGAAGGGTCTACAACCTATTGCATGCTCCAGCAGCGAAGAGGTTAAAAGGACCTGCAGACAGACTCTTCAAAATTTTGTGCATGTAAAATAGGTACCACTGTTGTTCGTCTACTTGTGCTACACAGAGGTACTGCCAATCAATCCCTATGGAAGTCTTATAACCCCTGCAGTTTACCACACACAAAAAACTATCTACTGTATACAAGAACATGTAATGATAAAAACATGTAGTGTACCAGCAATACAGGTGCAGTTGGGGTGTAAGCGCACAGTCTGGAACCAGCAGTGACATGAATACCCACCTTCTGGATGTATCGCACACGCTTCATCACCGCATGCTTCACCTTTATGGTCGGTGGGACTCATCGAGTAAAACTGAATTCTCTTAACAATATGATGTCTATCTGGTAAACCCATGATTCGGCTTTTATGTGTTTCTGAAACATGGGTCCCACAACATTAAATGAATGGGACAATGATCCAGGGGTCTATGTATCATGGCTAATGTAGCGTAAATGTAGTGGAAGCGATCTTCTTCTCCTACTAGTCTCCACCTTGCACATTTGTTAACGTGTCTGTGTAATATTTCTCCACTTGTTCGTGTTCTTGGGCGGCGGTGGTGGGGAGGGATTTTGTGCAAAAGTGGGTGACGTTACGGAGGAATTACCTCATGTTACACAACAATTCTACGTTTCTGAGTAGGGGTTAAAGGGTTAAATGGATCAACAGGATGTGAAAGTCAACATAGTGTTGTACTACAAGATGGTGGGTGTGTGTGTGTGTGTGTGTGTGTGTGTGTGTGTGTGTGTGTGTGTGTGTGTGTGTGTGTGTGTGTGTGTGTGTGTGTGTGCGCGCGCGCGCAGCGCCTGTGTGTTCTGTATGAGACTGATGGCCGGAAAATACAGAAAGCAATAATAGCATGTGAGTCGTCTCACCTGCTGGGTTCCCACGTTTTTATTAGCACAACTGTGACACTTTCCATGGCGCAGGGACAGAGAGTTGGCACATGAAGGGGAGCTGTGATTGTGTGCCCTGAGATTATTACACAGACAGGCCAGGCGGGCACCCTGCAGATATTTACAGTAACCATAACCATTACAGTGACTAATGGGGGGGGGGGGGGGGTGGAGAGGTGGCATGATCCTTGCCCCGAGGGGCCCTGGAGCAAGAGATCTAAGTGAGAGGAGGGAAGGGGTAGTATATATATGTATATGCTATATATACACACTATATATATATAGTGGAGAAAGAGAGAAACATCATTTTGTTAATAGAATGCATAACCATCAACCCTTACCCCAGAAAGGGTGGGTGGACAGGAACATTTAGGGGAAGTACGTGGAAGAGAGAGAGGTAAGCGCCTCTTAAATAGTCTACCCTTTCCCTCCCCTCACTTAGGCCTCTTGCTCCCTTGAGGCAAGGGTCGTGCCACTCCCCTGCCCCCCCCCCCCGATGGGGTACATATATATATATATATATACTCATAAGAAAGGCTCGAGAGTAGCCGAACCATTGAGTCAATATAAGACACTTGTTTGTTTCCTTTTTTGGTGTGCCTATCTTTATCTTTTTTCCATATGTGCATATATACAGATGTAGCCGTTACATAGTTACATAGTTACATAGTAGATGAGGTTGAAAAAAGACATACGTCCATCAAGTTCAACCTATGCTAAATTTAGACAACAGATACTTTATCCTATATCTATACTTACTTATTGATCCAGAGGAAGGCAAACAAAAAAAACCATTAAGGGGAAAAAGTAATTCCTTCCTGACTCCAAGAATTGGCAATCGGATTAATCCCAGGATCAACATCCTTCCCATGTACACTTATGTGGTATATCCCTGTATACCTTTCCCATCTAAAAAGATGTCCAACCTTTTTTTTTAACAAATCCCAACAAATCCGTTCTTCCTGTTTTTGGCACTGTGATCCCTCAAAGTCCTGTCACCACAACAATTGTGTCCCAGGAGGATTAACACTGCGGGGCGACCCATTGAAAGGAATGCCCCCACCCGGAGCCCCATTTCAGCTGCCACCTCCCCGCAGCACCGCATTTTCCCAGAGTTTCGGATGCAGCGCCGGGCACAGTTAGGACGGCTACATCTGAATATATATATTTCTTTTAAATAAGAATATGCATATATAAGAAAGAGAAAATATGTAGAAGATGATGATGATGAAGAAGGAAGGTATGGTGAAAAGGTGGTTTATGTGGAATGTAAATGGTTAAAAAGAGGCACTTAGATCAGGGACAGTTGCGGTGGGCCTAAGGGTGTCCTCCTAAAAGGGTCATGAATGAAGAGTGCTCCCTGGGTCATGTAGCATCGGTGAGTATGATCCGGTTAACAGGTTTGGGGCAACTTGCTGACCAGATCCAGGAAGGTTTGTGTTTTTCTGGGTGAAATAAAAGGCTGGGGCCATTTGAACCCAACTTAAGGTGTCTGTGTTTATTGGGGTACAGCTGAAACACGGAAGGGCCAGGAATCGGGGGTACTTGGGTCAGTGTTAAGGAATTAACAGAGTAAGGGTCAGATTCTTGCATTCACAACCTTTAGGATGCTATTCTTTTGTAAGTGGGACTTACGGCTAGAGAGGTGTGATTGTTCCTCAGGTCACATTGTGAACGTGTTTGTGGATGTTTAAATAAAGCGGCGTGTGTTCTTAATGTGCGCTTAAAACCTGTAGGAGAAGAGATGAGATGTAAGTAAAGTAAATGAAACACTTAACCTCATGACCCTAAGTAGGGTGGAGACAGAGAACCTGAGAGATGGTGTTGACTCTGCGGGAGAACAGAGCAATAGGAATGTGTGAGAGCGAGGATTACATTGTAATTTCATAGCAAACACTGTTTCAAAGCAAACTCCTTTCTGTAGAATACATTTACTATACTGTATATATATTTAGTATAAACATAAGTGATTAAAATTTTGAAATAACTTACCGTGCAAATAGTACTACTTGAAGCCACGTGAGAGGCAGCAACCAACTCCCAATTATTTAGTGGGGTACATAAAAGGCTCTTTTTGGCAATCAGTTGATAATTCCTGTTGAACACCTTATAGTCAGTTAACTTTGCTTGAATTTTGGTTCTGGTTTTCTCCTTTTTGAGTCATTTTGCATTTTGAGTAGTGTCAGTAGAAGGAGTTATGGAGATGTTGGGTAACACAGATAAGAAAATAATATTGATTAGAGTACGCTTCTCTTTGTAGTTTTCCCCCCATTATTTTCTAAGACAAAAAAAGGCGATCAGGACTAAGGGGATTGTCACGGGTTTTTGTCATATTTGAGAAACCTGAAAGTGCACATATTCTGAGATTGCATTGTATCTAACCGTTGTGATCAGCAAACAGGTGTCCCATGAGCAAACCACCTTCTCTCCCACAAAGGTATCAAATCAACCCCTTCCTGTTCGTCTCCAAAGCAGGGGCAATCAGAGTGCCCTTCTAGATCCAATCTCCAAAAATGGCAAGGAAACAAAAGTGCCCTCAGAGAAGTATAAAACAGATTTGTGTATTATTAAAGGATAACATGCACACTTACAATCAGGTAAAAAAAAAGCTGTGTGTGCTGTGCACGCGCATAGTAAGTGAAACTTCTTTGACTTTTGTCGCAGAAATTGACTTATAACGCGCGTGCTCGGCACACATGTGTCAGTCAGTGTATGTGTCAGTCAGTGAGTATGTATGTGCGTGTGTGTCAGTCAGTGTGTGTCAGTCAGTGAGTATGTATGTGCGTGTGTGTCAGTCAGTGTGTGCATGTGCGTCAGTCAGTGTGTGCATGTGTGTCAGTCAGTGTGTGCATGTGTGTCAGTCAGTGTGTGTGCATGTGTGTCAGTCAGTGTGTGTGCGCGTGTGTCAGTCAGCGTGTGTCAGTCAGCGTGTGTGTGCACGTGTGTCAGTCAGCGTGTGTGTGCACGTGTGTCAGTCAGTGTGTGTGCGCGTGTGTCAGTCAGTGTGTGTGTGCGCGTGTGTCAGTCAGTCAGTGTGTGTGTGTGCGCGTGTGTCAGTCAGTGTGTGTGTGTGCGCGTGTGTCAGTCAGTGTGTGTGTGTGTGTGTGCGCGTGTGTCAGTCAGTCAGTGTGTGTGTGCGCGCGTGTGTGAGTCAGTGTGTGAGTGTGTGAGTCAGTGTGTGAGTGTGAGTCAGTGTGTGAGTGTGAGTCAGTGTGTGAGTGTGTCAGTCAGTGTGTGTGTCAGTCAGTGTGTGAGTGTGTCAGTCAGTGTGTGAGTGTGTCAGTCAATGTGAGTGTGTGTCAGTCAGTGTGTGTGTGTGTGTCAGTCAGTGTGTGTGTGTGTGTCTCTCTCTGTGTTGTGTGAATGTCTCTCTGTGTTGTGCCCCCCACCCCTCCTCCTCCCACTACCCCAGGCGGAGCTGCGGACTCCCAGCCCCCCCCGGCGACACGTGGTCCCGTTATCCCCCTCCTCCCGACTCCCACTACCCCAGGCGGAGCTGCGGACACGGAGCTGCGGACTCCCAGCCCCCCCCCCCCCCCCCCGGCGACACGTGGTCCCGTTACCCCCCTCCTCCCGACTCCCACTACCCCCCTCCTCCCACTACCCCAGGCAGAGCTGCGGACACGGAGCTGCGGACTCCCAGCCCCCCCCCGGCGACACGTGGTCCCGTTACCCCCCTCCTCCCGTTACCAAAGCAGGAGTGACAGGGCAGGGGGTGGAGCCTCGGCCTCAGCTATCCCACCACGGAGCAGCGTACTCCACGGCGGGCAGCACCGCAGAGCCCGTGCCGGATGAGGGGAATTAAGGGACCCCTTAACTGACGTGACAGCGAATCACCGGTTGCTCGCAGCAGCGCCCTCTGCCAACCACACCACACCACACACACACGAAACCTGCCATCCACAACATGGATATGGACAGAGCCTCTGCGCATGCGTTGAGGAGGACGGCTGCCGGTGTGGAGGAGCGGGTGAGGGAGAGCGGCGCCGCCGCATGTCAGCAGCTGCGTGGGGGATGCGGCGGCAGTGGCTATCGCCGCCGCCGCCGCATGTCAGCGGCTGTGTGGGGGGTGCGGTGGCCATTAGGAGCGGCGCCGGCGGCTATCGCCGCCGCCGCCGCATCTGATTTGTGGAGCGGGTGTGATGTCAGTGTTGGGGTCGGGCTGAGCCAGAACACAGCCCGGCCTCAACTGCCAGCACTGACGTCACATCCGTTTCATTTCTGTCTCCACAATCCATTTTTGCCCCATCACGAATGAGGTGCCACTAAAGAAGTTTCACTTCAAAAAAGGCATGAGATCCAACAACCAGGGAGCTCCGATAATCCGACAACCACAAGTAGCCAACAAGAATAGACCTCGTCTCCACCTCGCTACAACAGATCTCGAAGTAGAACATCTCTATGTAATCCCTACGCGTTTCGTACTTCAGTACTTCATCAGGGGGTGATAACGGAGATGGAACGCACAATATTTATACCCCACAGAGCTTCACAGATGGCTCAAACTCAGGAACTCATTAAATCCATACAATCATATATTCCTATATGGTTAGAGTGGTGTAATTAAAAATGTATATAATTTATGTGCAAATAACACATTTTAATATCGATCTTTCAGTGAAATGTCCATTACAAATGTATCAATTTATTAATGAAGTGCCCATTACTAATATGCAATTATTATTCAAATATATATAAAAATATTTGATTAAATATTTATGACCTGTGCATCTAAAACTATTTTTGTGAAAATGTATATATAAATGTGAATATATCATTCATCTGCAAACATTTTTTTTTAAATGTCTATATGTATAATACATTGGAAATACATTGATAAATATGAAGTGTATAAATATTCACAACACTATCCATTTACAATTTATCACTGGAACAAACAATTGAACAAATACTAAATGCATATACAAAATGTCGTTTTCTTTCCATTATTTTCTAAAACAAAAAAAATGCAAACAGGTCTGAAGGGACCTAAACAGGTTTGTGTCCTGAATAAGAAACCTGAAAGTGCACATACTGTATTGTGAGCCTGCTTAAGGTCTGAGTATCTAATAGCTGTGCACTTGTTTTGTCCCATGTCATTGGCCCCCGGGGTTTGGGGTGGTTATATGGAGCAGTGGGAGGACTTAGGAAACTATTGCTTGCTGCCCATATAATAATTGGAACAGTCTACATCTGCATACTGTACCTGCTTGCTGCCCATATAATAATTGGAACAGTCTATGTCTGCATACTGTACCTGCTTGCTGCCCGTATAATAATTGGATCAGTCTCTGCATACTGTACCTGCTTGCTGGTTTTCTCCTCTTTGGTGCATCATTAAGACACCAGATCCAAGGTCAGTGCTTCATTCCTTCAGGCTTCCTTCCCCATCACAGATCGCTCACATCTCACTTTTTCAAACATCCCATAGGCCATCGGCACACAATGCAACATAAAAATAGACACAATTAGTGGTGGATAAAGGGAGTTTTTGTTAATTTGATACAAAGTACAGCGTATTATAGGACGTGTGTTGGGGCAGGAACGTGCAAAACTTGTTTTGTTTTTTACAAAGACCGTAAAGGTACAATAAGTACACATTAGCATTACTGTATGTACATGAGTAGCTGCAAAAAGATACCCGCTCTAATGTATAATGAAGTGCATTCATCCCCTTAACACAAGAGAGATACCGTTGTCCATGTGTACATAATAATCCCATGCCTAGTACTTGATAAATGGTCGTTTCCCCTTCACTCAATATCACATATTAGTATTGGTGTTATTTTAAAAGAAAAACATGTAGATCAGGGGTGGCCAATTCCAGTCGTAAAAGGGCCACCAACAGGGCAGGCATTGGGGATATCCCTGCTTCAGCACCGGTGCCTCAATCAGTGACCCAGTCGAAGCTGAGATCAGGGCGACCCCTGATGTAGATATTAACTGCAGAGAGAATCTTTGGTGACTTTTTCTTGCATAATATGAACATTTACTGCCAATTGTGTGTCCAAATATTGCGTACTACTGTATATTCCAAGAAAGAGTAAAGAAAGAGAGAGATTTTGTAAACAACTCCCTGTGTTCACCAAGAAAAGGGAAATTGTTGATCTGAAAAGCAGATGTAACTACCGTAGATGAACCATAAGAGCGGGCCTGTGGGAAAATAGAATTAGCTTGAATAATCAGCCGTAAACAAGCTGAATATGGTATCAGAGCATTCAGTTTATGTGTTGAGATTGGTAAACAACATGGGTTTGCGGAAAGAGTGTGGTGAAGATCCCCCTATACCTGTTTGGGCCCCCAAAACACTGGCACCATCCCTGCTATGATACAAATACTATCATTACTATGAAGATTTTACATGACGCACTGGTCGGATCTCAGGTAAAGTATATTTGTTTAGTATTATGCCGTATTGATATTTGCATTTTCACGTGGGGATAAACATTTGATCCAGACACACAAAGCACTAAAACCAGTTTACTGCTGGTCGTGTTTTAACTGCAGTTACAGAGTGTTTAGCACAGCTCCTGCAGGATGCTTTCTTTGCATAACTCTTTATAGGGCTGGGAGTTTGCCACCGTAATCTGAACATATTCCAACCCACCCAAAGGAGGAAATCAAAGAAGCCTAAAGCAGGGGTGCGAATACTTTCCCAGCTGCACCCCCTGCCTGCTCTCCTTCCCCGGCTCGCGTCCTCCTCCATACCTTTTCTTCGATGTCAAATGATGCCGTGGAGTCATGTAACCCTGTGGCATCATTTGACGCCGGGTTTCTGTGGAGACTTATGGCCGGAAACAATGTAAGGGACGTTGCAGGGGCCTCGTGCGATCCCCTGGCATTCATTTAAATGCCTTGGGGGAAGAGAGCGGGGCCTCTGCAACTGCCATGCCTCCCCTTGAAAAATCTTGTGCCCCCCAGGTTGAGCACCTCTGGTCAAAAGGAAAGGAGACAGCTGGGACTATCCAGGAAACCGCCCCATCCAGCAAAAAGACAACATGTAACCAAAACTCCTTGTTTACAAAAACACCAAATTGTTATTTATTTTGCTGTGTCTCATTGGCTAAATATAGAGTCTGTTGAAAATGGAAGTAGCCATTGGTTTAATCAACTTGCATCACAGTGGATGAGAAAATATTTGTGGCTCAAATCCCCCTTTAAGAGACACAAAATCTCCAATCTCTAATAATAAAACAAATAAACCACACAATAATGTAATCGCTACGTGAAGATCACATAACACCAGCACATACTTATATTTATTCATGACTATATCTGAGAAGAAAGTTAATCTCAGGTAACCCATGTTGACGGAAGATTTGCTAGGACTGAAAAGGTGAACAAGAGAGATTAAGAAGTTTACATAATACATATACTGTAAATTTCATTTTACCTCCAGATAACACAGAACATCACAGGATAATGCAGAATATCTACACTAGATAGTATCTCGAGAAGCAGGACTTCCGACTCCCCAGACCTTACAATAATGTGGTTCAGCTCCGGGAAACCTCCCTAATTCCAATTCTGTTAATATTTGTTCATGCAATGCTTAGATTGCTGTTTTAAACTCTCTCCTTACAATTTCCAGTACATAATTCCTGTAGTAAACACCAAATACGAACTCCACTTAAGAGCACATTCACATGTCACAGACAGGTCTGCAACCCTGCTTTTATCATTATCTCCTAGCATGCAGTGCTTCCACTGCAGCAAGGGATTCTTGGAAATGACATGCAAATGAGCACACCATGTCACCTTTTGCTTCAAATCCATTTTAACACATAATCATTGAGGGTCAATGTATGTACAGTATGTAGGTCAATGGGAGTTTCTGGGCAATAATGCCCCAATCAGCACTATCTCAGTTTAATGAGTAACCCCCATAGTGTCTGAAACCCTTTGTCCTGATTTTTTCTCTTAAACACAGCATTTTCTTTAGTCTATTTATTTGTTTTACATTTGACACAGATATTTACTGGGGGACAGGTAACTTACACCCGTGTGGGACATCTGCATTGATGACAGATATTAGTGGCATAAATAGCCAATCACCCTATGAAGTGTTGGATACACAGTCATCAGAATAGTAAATACCACAATTGTAATCCATTGGCTGCCGGTGGGCTCACTATTGTAAGTGGCTCATCTTTCTTCTATAGTTCCACGCAGAAGCTGTGATAAATACAGCAGAAGACATAACCTTTGGATGGTCAGTGCAGACATTACTGAATCAGTGACTCTAGGCCTTCTACTCTTTTTAGTGTTATCAGTCAACAGTCACAGGGGGATATTCTAATGGGATATTCTAGGGGGATATTCTAATGGGATATTCTAGGGGAATATTCCAGGGGGATATTCTAAAGATATTCTAGGGGAATATTCTAGGGGGATATTCTAAAGATATTCTAGGGGAATATTCTAGGGGGATATTCTAAAGATATTCTAGGGGAATATTCTAGGGGGATATTCTAATGGGATATTCTAGGGGAATATTCTAGGGGGATATTCTAAAAATATTCTAGGGGAATATTCTAGGGGGATATTCTAGTAGCTCTGATTTTTTTCAAAGGAGTCCTTTTCAATGGGATTGGCATGCTTTGCTATTCTGTAAGCCCTTCTCACGTTTCCAAACAGGTGTTTGTTAAGCAGTTTCGTTCCGGTTGTGCAAATCCGGGTAAAATGACCAAACTTGCATGTTTTGCAAACAGGCTGAATTCTAATAGTTCTAAAAAAAAGTGCAAAAGACTAAACCGCTCCAAACCACTTGCATTGTATTTCTCGCCACCTCAGAGGCGAGATACGAATTGTGACTTCCCTCATTTAAAAATACATGGCACAGCCAATAGCATACAGTATCTCTCAGGTGTGCTCCTCTTTCAGTGCAAGCATCTCCCCCTAATTTATTTGGAGGGAGGTTTGAGAGGATATATATACAACAACACTTCTAAATTAGAACTCCTCCTCCCCCACCCTAAATAAACTTAGTGCACATAACCTCAATTTAACGGAATTGAAAAGGAAGATAATAATAGTTGGTGGTATAAAGAAAGATCAACAAGTATTTCTATAGACATTGCTAACAATAAAACTGACATTATAATTAGCTCTCTGTAAACAAGCAATCTTACTTACAGTATACTGCAGAATAAGGTATCAGTTACGTTTTGTTTAAACTTCAATAGTACCTCCTCCCGTCCACTCCCTATTTGTATAAGATGTCAGACTACCTTAGACCATTCTGTGACTGTGGAGTGTCAGGAGGCAAATAGGTAGGAGTGTTATCCTTGGCTGCTTTATCCTTTATCCTTTATCTATGTGATGTCAACATACTGTACATTGGCAGCGCTGGCGTGAGTCATTGTAATATGGGGTGAATACTGTGTATATTCAGAACTGTGCTATAATTGCCATAGCATTCTATCATGGACCTGAGGTTTGTTGGGATATTTAGTTAAAAGCTGTGCAAGTATTGCTAAAGAATTACTGTACATGGGAACCCTCTGATACACTGTACTGTGCTATGTTCTTATACTGGGAGTTAGGATAGCGCTGCAATCAGTAAAATATGTCCCATCTGTATTTTGCAGCACAATCGGTAGTATACAAATTATATACTGTATTAAATTACCTGGAGTACTTTACAATACTGGAACAGGTATTTAAAGTGGGGCGGTAATCTCAGTTCAGACAGGTTTACCATCCATGGGAGTGAGATCTGGAATAAGCTACATGAGAATAAAATCAGAGAATAGGAGGCTATGATTCCAAGGAGGCAAAGCTGATGTCCATATCATGCAACAGTTACATTTACTAGTATTTTTTTTTTAATTCACTTAAAAATAACAGAGTGAAAATGTATTAAAAATACTACTTTTTTTTTTTATAAACTCCAAAATATATTGATATACAGTGTTTGCATTACCAGGGCCATGTTTACTACGCAGTGCTATACAGTATATAGCCTTTTATGGCCATTCACATTAATTGTGTCATGTGGTGTTTTCCAGCATGGGTGATGTCTTAAGGAGAAATATTCCTTAGTACATATGATGTAAGATAGTTAAGTCTGTGATAGCACAGATTATGTGTATTCTGCAGCACAGCTTGCTGTTGGTAAAGGATATCATTTAATATCAGTCAAACAATGATAATACTGGTACATACAAGTGAAGTAGATGAGGGAATGACCCTGGTTTTCACTTGTCACATCCATTGGCAAACAGCTGGCTTTACTCATTTGGAAAATGATATAGAGGCTATATTTGATTTGCTAGACATTTTTCATCCTTTGCTTACATTTGCACAAGGGGGGGGGGGGTCACTTTCTGCATTCTCTGATTTGAGATTGGTGGGTATGAGTTGGGAATATCATTTTGAAAAGCTGATCCTGTATCAGCTGTGTGGGAGAGTAGAAATTCCTCCCCACCATTTCTATTTCCTGGCTGCAACAAGCTTGGTGCTAAACACTGGGGTCCTTCTGTATCTAACTACCCGGGCAATGTCCTGCCTGGTTGCTGATCTGAATGGGAACTGTGTTCTGTATTTTCAAGCTTTCTGTATTGCATATAAATGTGAGACTTTATGTATCTTTACTGTCCATGTTCTGGCACTCACATGGCCTTGTGCAAGTACATTTATTTATTGCATTGATGTTTGGACACTGCTTGGACCTGTGGCACGTGTCCGAAACGTTAATGCAATAAGTAATTTCATGTGCACCTGACCATGTGAGTGCCAGTCTTTCATTTTTTTGGAGGTCGGATGTATGTACGCCGACTTACCTGCGCCACCCTGGTATTTACCTGTGATCAAGCATGAGTGCTCCTATCTCGGACATTTATACTGTTTAAAGTGAAAGGGTATAACCAGTCAGTGGTATTTCCAGGAAGAATACACTTTTCTCATCACAATTTCACGTTTTTAAAGCTCTGTGATTGTGTGTGAATCTAGACAACCTTGAATAAATGTTTACGAGAAGCTAAAGTACAATACTCAACCTCTATTGAGGAACACAGAAGCACACTGCATGTGTATTCTCTGATAGACAATGGGATGCCTCAGTTACACTCAGAGTGCACAGTCTGAACATTGTTGAAATTACAATTGTAATTTCCTGGTGCTCAGATGTTTCCAGATGTTTGAAGACTCCACGTACTTAATCAGATGACGGGGTCAAAAATCTCCAGTTGACTTAATGTAAATTTATTTTTTAGACGTGAGTACGATCAAGACATCATGGACGTTATAATGAGGAGCCTTCCATTGCTGCTTCTTGGTAAGTATCTCACAGCTCACGAATACAGATGGGCGAATCCGCCGAAATCCGTTTCTCGGGCTTTTCATGCATTTGCAGCCCAAAATCCATTTCGCCGTGTAAAATCCGCAAACGGTTTTGGGCGATTTCAATCCGCGTGATTCATCAAAAACCACAATTGGATCCAACCCGCGGTTGGATTTGTAGAATCCAATCCGTGGGTTCAGCAATCCGTTGGTGGATTGGATTCAGCAATCCGTTGGTGGATTGGATGCAGCAATCCGTTGGTGGATTGGATGCAGCAATCAGTTGGTGGATTCAGAAACCACCAATCGGTTGCGGAATCTGCGGATTGTATTGGTAATAATAATTAAAAATCAGCAAAACGCAATTCGCCCTTTTTGAGATTGATCTATTTAAATCAGTGGACCAAAGGAACCGGCCAATCCGCTGCGGATCCGCACAAAACATTCGCTCGTCTCTACTCACAGACATCAGGACATATGGTGCCAGAAACTTTTAAATATTAACATCTATTTATGTATTTTTCTGCAGTTCTGACTTCATCACTTGGCCAAGAAACTCCGAAAAGAGGTAATACAACCACTTTTACAACAACGCATTTTCAAATCCGAGCTAAATGCAAGCTACAGCATAAGAAAGGATCAACCTCTAATTCATTTTATTTATTGTAACGATGTGGGCAAACTTTAGCATTTTGCAAACTAAAAACTTGCAAACTTAGGCACAAAAGTTCAAATACGGTTTCTTGCAAATTTTAACTTTTTTCACAATATTTTGTAAAACCAAAACACAAACATTTTTATAACCAAAACACCTCTCCCTTCTCCGCTCCCTCCTCCGCTCTCTCTTCCTCTCCCTCTCTCTCCCTCTCTCTCCCTCTCTCTTCCTCTCTCTTCCTCTTTATCCCTCTCACTGTCTCTTTCCCGCTCCCTCTCCCCCGATACTTCACCAATGTCCGCAGAAGAGAAGTCGACACAGCACATCAGGTACTGTAAGTGAAAAATCAAAAAAGCTTTACTACAGGGATTAAAAAAAAAGAATCCCGAGATTACTTGTTTATGTCTTTAGTAAAGCTTTTTTGATTTTTCACTTACCTGATGTGATGTGTCGACTTCTCTGGTCTGCGAATTTTGGTGAAGTACAGATGCAGTCTTGAATTTAATTGTCAGCCGATGAGGGGAATAACCCAAACACTCGGCAACTCACTGCGGCCAGTGGCTAGCTGGCTGTAATGGCCCATCGGATTAACACAGCAGGGGTCCCTGCATTTGAGAAGGGCTCGAGCTGTGTGAATGCTACCAGGCTTAATTTCAGCCTTAGGGACCCCCTGCTTCCAGAGTTACAGGCCCCGTTAAGGGGTGTCGGTGTCCCCCTGCTTTGTTTAAATATCCTGATCAAGTGGGCCGTGACGGGGGAGAATTTAAACATGGCGGGGATAACGGGACGTTTAACTCGGGAAACAGGTTGTTCCCAGACCTGGAATTAATGTGATTCAGCTCCGGAGATCCCCCTGCAACAATAATATGTTATTAAAATAAAATAAAAGCACTGCGATCGCCTGTTACAGGAGCGCAGGGAGAGTGATTCACTCTGTCTCTTGCAGACAGGTGGAACCCGGTAGGATTCACACAGCTCGAGTCCCAGACAAACGCAGGGACCCCCGCAGTGTTACTCCAATGGGCCATTAAGTCTCCCAACCTGTACGGTGCGGCTCGGATTCAATTGCGAGGAGTGACCGTGTAAGAGATGTGTGCAGAGGTTTGTAAATGGAGACTGTTTTAGGGTGAAATTATATGTTGGCTTTATTAAGCCTGCTCCTTTATGCCGGCAAAACATACAAAAACAAAAAAATAACAAACCCCTATCCCTTTGTAAGGGCTAACTGACTTCCCCAGACCGTATCTGCAGGACTGGAGGGATATTCCCATTACCAGCCTATCACCCCAAAGTCTCAGGAGGTACCATAAGCAGGTGGCTCTCCATGTCAGTCTCTGGCAGGTTCCTGGGTCCTATGTGTCCAGGAAATATAGGTCTCTGGGTGTCTGGGTGTCTGATGTCTTGATCTCAGCACAGCCTTTGTGCTCAAGACAGTGTCTGTGTGCAGGCTTCTCTGCTCTCCTTCTGTCAGCCAAAATGTGAGCCAAGGAATATCTCTCCTGTTTCCAACAAGGGGCTTTTCTTACAGACTTAATTGGCCAGGTGGAGTCTGGTTAATCGCCTGCTGCACTTAACCAGATCCCTGCTGGATTTTAGAGATAGTTTCTTCAACAAGGATAAGTCCTTGTTACAGATCGGCTGAAGCGACAGAATTGGAGACTGCATCCATATCTCTGTATTAGCTCGTTATGGTGTGTGCACTCACCTCTTTATTTATTTCCTAGGTGTGCTTTCTCCCTTTTCTTTTTCCCCTCTATAATATATATACAGTATATAATAAAAAATTTAAATTATGGATTTCATTGAATTTGCCCCTTGTTCAACAGAATTAGATTATTCGTACATTTGTCAAAACTGTCCTCAAAACTAGTGCAAAATATTAGATTAATGAAAGTAAAAAATACAATTTCTTTCACTGGGATTCCTCTTTTAGTTTTGATAAAGATGGTGCCGTTTTTATACTAGTTTTGCCCCCAGTTTTTAGCCAGGAGACTTTCGATAATAAGGGGTTACTTGGCTGCTAAATTAGAGAAAAACTGCGGAAAAAATGTACAATATTCATCAAAGGGAAAAACTCAATTGCTTTCACTGGGGTTTGTTTGCTTTGATAAAAATGGTGCTGTTTTATTGCACTGAGTTTTTATCCCAGTTTTTCTTCTCAAGTTAAGTAGGACTTAAGCGGATGTAGTTTTGAATCTGTGTTGAATCTGTGTTGCTCCTGACAATGTCCTGCTCCTGAAACCCCTGATCGAGCGCAGGCGTAACACATTGCATTGCACACGCCTTACATATCTGACAGTAATTGATCCAGGAATCAACTTCCTTAAAATCTTTTCATTTAACCAACTGCTGCCAAAGTAACTTGCAAAGCAAAGCAATACAATGTAATAGAATTGAATATGAGGGCTTGGGACTCATACTTATAAACGGAACAGCCTTTTCTATCCCTCAATTATGTTAATTGACTTTATTTTTCCACATCTAGGATCTCTTCTTTATCCATATGGAATATCTGAAGGAGACAAGACAACCCCAGTATTAGATGATGGGGCATCCCTAGAACTGGCTATCTCTGTTGACTTCAAGTTCTTCAGTCAGACATACAAATCTCTCTATGTAAGTGATATGCTTTTGAAGTGAAACTTTTTTGCTGGCGCCTAAAGGGTTTTCATGGGGAAAAATCCTTGCGTTGTAATGAAAAACCGTAACACGAGTGACTTCACGGTACTAATAGGCGCACGCCCACCGCGCGTTGCCGTTGTGCTCGCACCCATCATGCGTTGCCGTCGCGCTCGCGCATGCGCAAAAAAACCACTGCCGGGTCTCGCCCCGCACATGCGCAGTGGCGGCCGGACTCTGGCACACATGCACAGTGGCGGGCACACACACACTCAGGCAGGCATACACACACAGAGGCAGACACACGCACAGAGGTAGGCACACACACACACAGAGGCAGGCACACACACAGAGGAAGGCAGACACACACACACACACACAGAGGCAGGCATACACACACAGAGGCAGGCATACACACACAGAGGCAGGCACACACACACACAGAGGCAGACACATGCGCACACACACACAGAGACACACACAAACACACAGAGGCAGGCACACACATACACACACACACACACACACAGAGGCAGGCACACACACAGAGGCAGGCACATACATTGGCAGGCACACACACAGACACAGAGGTAGGCACACACAGAGGCAGGCACACACACACATAAAGGCAGGCACACACACAGAGACAGGCACACACACACAAAGGAGGCATACACACACGCACACAGGCAGGCACACACACAGGCACAGAGGAGGCACACACACACAGGCACCAGAGACGCACACACACACACAGGCACCAGAGGCGCTCACACACACACACACAAGCACCAGAAGCACACATACACCGAGGCACCAGAGACGCATGCACACACACACAAAGACATACACGTATACACATACACAGAGACGCACTTACATGCACAGAGACAGTTAGTATAACTATATAAGTGCAAATAGCTAAAACAGAGGTGTGTGCCGAGCACGCGCGTTCTAAGTCAAACTTCTTTGCGTTTTGCCACTGACGTGTTTTGAATTTTAATTACAAATATCCCCATCACAAACACAATATCTGGGACAAAACAGTGACCAAAGACAAAGAAGTTTCTCTTAAAATGCGCCTGCTCAGCACACATGACTTTTTATTTTTATGCTGGAGCCTTAAGTGTGCGTTTAATTTTATCTTCCGGTTTGTCTAAGGTTCGCATTGCATAACATAACCCGCCTGTTTGGCACAGACACAGATGGAGGGTACAATCTGCGTTTCTGATTCCTAAACCTGAACATGTCTGAGGGTGGTGTTCGGCCATATAACCCAGTGGTGAATGCTTGATCTATGGGAGTAACTGATGTATCTATTCCATGTATTACCTTCTGTTCTTTACATGGGCGTCCGCAGGGGGGGGCAAGTGGGGGCGCTTGCCCCCCCCCCCCTGGTTCCTGGGCTGCCAACAGCAGGGGACAGAGGGCACTGGCGTGACAGGATTTAGCGCACTCACGATGTGCAAGGAAGCGCGCGCGTATCTTCCTTGCTTCCCCCCCCCCCACCTGGGACCCCCCCTTCCTCCCCCCGAGCCCGCTCACAGCCGCTCGCGGCACTTCCTGTGCCTGCTGCTAGTGAGCGCGTGACTGTCCGTGATGCAGAATCTTCCCGCTCCTCTACTGGTGGCTGCGCAGTGTCCCCCCTTCTTCCCCGGGTCTCCGTGGCTGCCCACCCGCCCAGGGTGATAGTAGGTAGGTGCAGGGGTGCGGCCGCCAGGGGTGGGGGGGTTGCCTCCTGTCCTGGTGCTCCCTCCTGTCCCGGTGCTCCCTCCTGTCCCTGGTGCCCCCTCCTGCCCTGGTGCTCCCTCCTGTCCCGGTGCTCCCTCCTGTCCTGGTGCTCCCTCCTGCCCTGGTGCTCCGCTCCCTCCTGTCCTGGTGCTCCCTCCTGTCCTGGTGCTCCCTCCTGTCCTGGTGCTCCCTCCTGCCCTGGTGCTCCGCTCCCTCCTGTCCTGGTGCTCCCTCCTGCCCTGGTGCTCCCTCCTGCCCTGGTGCTCCGCTCCCTCCTGTCCTGGTGCTCCCTCCTGCCCTGGTGCTCCATCCTGTCCTGGTGCTCCCTCCTGTCCTGGTGCTCCCTCCTGTCCTGGTGCTCCCTCCTGCCCTGGTGCTCCGCTCCCTCCTGTCCTGGTGCTCCCATCCCCCATCCCCTTGGTGTGGAAGATGAGCGCGGGGGCGGGTAGTGGTGATGCACTTCTGGCTGGTCGGATCGCCGGCCTTCCCCCCCCCCTCCCGTCCCCAGGCACTTACATCCGGCGGTGTGTGTGTGTGTGTGTCTGAGGCTGTGTGTGTGTGTGTGTGTGTGTGTGTGTGTGTGTGTGTGTGTGTGTGTGTGTGTGTGTGTGTGTGTGGCTGTGTGGCTGTGTGGCTGTCTGGTGTGTCGTGTGTGTGTGTGTGGCTGTCTGGTGTGTGTGTGTGTGGCTGTCTGGTGTGTGTGTGTGGCTGTCTGGTGTGTGTGTGTGGCTGTCTTGTGTGTGTGTGGCGCTGTGTCGCTGTCTGGCGCTGTCTGGCGCTCTGTGGCTGAGTGTGTGTGTGTGGTCAGTGTGCGTATTGGTCTGTCTGAGTGTCTGTAGATCAGTGGCTGTGTGCAGGTAAGAGAGAGAATGGGGGGGGGGAGAGAGGGAGAGAATGGGGATGGGGAGGGAGAGAGAATGGGGGGTGTGAAGGGAGAGAGAGAATGGGGGGTAGAAGTAGAGAGAGAATGGGGGACAGGGCTGGCAACTGGGGTCTGTCGGGGTTGGCGTCCCAGGCCCGGTGAGTTGGGGCCCACCCACGTGTCAGTCAACCACCCTCTCACCCACTCTCCCTCCCTGTCTCCCTCTCCCTCCCTGTCTCCCTCTCCCTCCCTGTCACACACGAGTCAGTCAGTCACCCACCCAAGTGTCAGTCACCCACCCCGTCACCCACACACCCCCACACCCACTCTCTCTCTCTGTCTAGTTAAAATTATGCCCCCCCCCTGAAAACATTTCTGCGGACGCCCATGCTTCTTTACACTTGATATTTTCTTTAGCAAGAATACATTTGTAATGAGTGACACCTCAATGTGTGTCTGTGTGTGGGTTAAACATGCTGGGGAGATGCCTGGAGGAGAAAACAGGTTTGTATAGTAGTAAACATCCCAACTATTATTCCAGTAAAGTTTTTTGTATATCAGTTTATACTACACATCCGCTCTCATCGCCTCCCCAGGCACTCATCCTAACTTCCACTGCAGCCTATCCAATAACCACCAGTTGTCCCCAGCACTGCAGCAGGTCCATGCTTCTGAATGGAACCCTCGCAGTGTTATTTCTTTAACTTGTATTGTACTGTTCATGCTGAGACCAGAATGCCATATAGGCCCAAGAGGAGGGCAGGTGGTATAGTGAAACAGAGGTTAAATGGAGACAGAGGGAGAGAGACTGAAGAGAGAAAGATATACTTTAGTTATCTTTCTTTAAACACAAAATTATGTTCCCAGCACTCACAAATAACCAATGAAAAATGGAATAAGCCAAACTTATTTAATCAGCAATAAGAACACAAGCCCCAAAGGGGTGTAAGCAACACAAAAGTGTGTGGTATATGTGACAAGGAGGGAGCGGGAGAAACCAGGGAAGGAGAAGGGTAGGAAAGGAAAATCAGAGGGAGGGAAAATCCCAGGGGAAAGGGGGGGGGAGGTGTGCTACTACAGGGGAAGGGGCCAATGTTTCGGGGTGAAACCCCTTCTTCAGGCCCATTCCCAAAGGGCAAAAAAAAAAAGCGTTCGATGATAATTCCCTATTACCCTGTTAAAAAATGTCCCTATGACAGAGTGAAGAACCAGATGCAAACAATGAATAAACAAATAACACTCCAAATGGAGAGTGAAATAAATGAGTACAGCACCAATAGTAGTGTTATAAGGGATATTGGGCTCCTAATCAAGTTCAATGAGGGCCTGTCTAGGCAATATGTTGAGCTCAAATATCCCAAATATGTGACACTATACTATTCCTAACAGGGAAACTCAGATTCATTGGGTCTATAATGCAAGAATCCTGACAATGCTCTAGAGAGACAATGATAGAGTTCTATGATATAGTTCTCCACAGACCAGTGTGAGCACACAGCAGTGAAGGGACGTGTCACAAGGCTATACGAAGTTGGTAAGTCGTGTCCCTCCTGCTCAGTCTCTCCATAGGTGGTGATAGATGTGCTTTAAGTTGCACTATTTATCTTATCTTAGCCCCATTGAGAGCTGTCTATTTTTGTGTTTGGTTACGTAGTTATCTCTCTTGTCCACTCCCAGCTCATTCAATATAGTGAGAAGTGGAGTAATGTGCAGTCAAGGAGATAATAATACCTGGCTTTCCTTGAATAGAAGTTGATACGACGTTACCCCATTTCTCACTTTTGTATAGTGACCGCGGTAATGGATAAAAGTTGCCTGAGCTGTTTGTTCCCTGGATGACTGTTGTACTCCTGCCTACAGGAATACTACTGAAAGTAACTGTCTATTTGTCCTCTGTTTCTAGGTAAATAACAATGGTGTGATTTCCTTCAAAATTGCTGTTTCTCAATACACCCCTGATGCGTTCCCCCTGACGAATGGACAAACATTTGTCACACCCTACTGGGGAGACGTGGATAATGAACTCACAGGGATGGTGTACTATCGCGAGAGCACAGACACCAGTCTGCTGCAGACGATAACCAGAGACATGGAGCAATATTTAACAGATCTGCATTTCACTGCAACATGGGCTTTCATTGTCACTTGGGATAAGGTGGCTTATTATGGATCCAAATCATCTAAGGTCAGCTGTGCTTTTTTTTTTTTTTAGGGAATTAACAGAGTACTGTAGCAGCAATTTAGCATTGTTATTTTTATTAATATTTTGTATATATTTTATCCAAAATCAGACTATGCAAGAATAGTGAATTAAAAGCAAAGCCGTTCTGGTAACACTCACCTTCAGCTCTTTAAATGAATAGTACACATTTTTAGTAGCCATACGCACTTCCTGTGATCTCGTGAGTAATAAAAATTCATTCCATTTTCTTGCAGTGGGCTAAAAAATATGTAAAGGCATAAACATTCGCTATATTTTCTTTTTAATTTTGTCAGTTGGATTCTATGTGATCCCAGTCTGGGGGTTGGTACATTGATGATATAATATCCCACTGAAGGCAGAACAGGAACTTCAAGTGGTTTTCTCATCCCCCTTTCTTGTACCTTATAAAAATGATACGTGGCAGATCTTTTCAGCTTCCAAAGCTGTCAGGCTCTTGTAATTATGTGAAAAGTTGAAGAGATATACATTGTATTTCCTACTTTTACTACCCCTGCCCAGGTTAACACCTTCCAAGCTGTCCTCACTACTGATGGGAACAGGTGTTTTACTATCTTCAATTATGAGGATATTCAGTGGACAACAGGGACTGCTAGTGATGGAGATGCTTCCACAGGTTTGGGAGGCATATCTGCTCAGGTACTGTATTAATGTATTTCTATCCAAAATTTTGAACAAATATGACATGTTCTATGATTATAAAGGAAATTGAAAAGGTGTAAACCTAGATTATTAATTAGTTTCTATATATATTTAACCACTGAATACGCGTTATAACAAATACACACACAAAAATGTCAATATGTGGCTCTTGTGATAAAAATATAATCACGGTGATAAAAATATTTATCAGCCTACCGTCGTTAGCTACAGATGCAGCGGCCGTTATTAAAACAAATCATGGCGCCGTTTTCGTGTGCGCTGCTGAACTCCACATGGCATTAACGGCATCAATCTCTCCAGGTTCACGTGTTGATAGCGGTTGCTTTAATTGCATTTCATGGATTGTGTGCAATTATATGCAATGAAATGAATGAATTGTACTGTGCTACTGTGCTACTGTGTCAATTTCAGGTGTTTAAAAACCAGAACACTAAAATGCCATTTTCTGCACTCGCGTCTAAAGGCGGAACGGTTGGAAGAAATCGCGCGCCATCACATGGGTATTCCGAGGAATACACCGCGTGAAGTGTTTTAATAATGGCCGCTGCATCTGTACGAGGGATTCTGCCAAAATGCATTCACTTTCAATTTGGTGCCAAACTACTGCAGCTACAGCTAAACCCCGTTATAACGCGGGTCTCGGGGTCCACCCCGAGACCACCGCGTTACTAACGGGGTCGCGAGAAAAAAAAATGGCCGCCGCGCTTTAGCGCATATTCATCCCGCGGGACAGGAGATGGGAGCGGGCATGTCCCTCCGCTCCCCGCTTCCCCCTGTCACCGCGGGACAGGCCGCGGGGCAGGAGATGGGAGCGGGGATGTCTCTCCTGTCCCCGCTTCCCCCTGTCACCTCGGGACAGGCCGCGGGGCAGGAGATGGGAGCGGGGATGTCTCTCCTGTCCCCGCTTCCCCCTGTCACCTCGGGACAGGCCGCGGGGCAGGAGATGGGAGCGGGGATGTCCCTCCTGTCCCCGCTTCCCCCTGTCACCTCGGGACAGGCCGCGGGGCAGGAGATGGGAGCGGGGATGTCCCTCCTGTCCCCGCTTCCCCCTGTCACCTCGGGACAGGCCGCGGGGCAGGAGATGGGAGCGGGGATGTCTCTCCTGTCCCCGCTTCCCCCTGTCACCTCGGGACAGGCCGCGGGGCAGGAGATGGGAGCGGGGATGTCCCTCCTGTCCCCGCTTCCCCCTGTCACCTCGGGACAGGCCGCGGGGCAGGAGATGGGAGCGGGGATGTCTCTCCTGTCCCCGCTTCCCCCTGTCACCTCGGGACAGGCCGCGGGGCAGGAGATGGGAGTGGGGATGTCCCCTCAGGTCGCCGCTTACCTCAGAACCATGCTGCCTGCATGGAGGTTGTAGCGGGGGGTTTCTTCTCCCCACCGCTGTCCCCGGTGCTCCCGCTGCCTGCGCGGGAGGAGGGGGGGGAGCGGGTGGTGGTGCTGGTCGCGGCCCGTCTGTGTAGAGTGAGAGAGTGTGTGTGTATGTATATATGGGAGAGAAAGTGTGTGTGTGTATATGGGTGTGTGAGTGTGGGTAAGTGTCTGAGTGTGTGTGTAAGTGTGTGTGAGTGTGTGTGAGTGTCTGTGAGTGTGTAAGTGTGTGTGAGTGTGTGTGAGTGTCTGTGAGTGTCTGTGAGTGTCTGTGAGTGTCTGTGAGTGTCTAAGTGTGTGTGAGTGTGTGTGAGTGTCTGTGAGTGTGTAAGTGTGTGTGAGTGTGTGTGAGTGTGTGTCTGTGAGTGTCTAAGTGTGTGTAAGTGTGTGTAAGTGTGTGTGAGTGTGTGTGAGTGTCTAAGTGTGTGTAAGTGTGTGTGTGTGTGTGTGTGTGTGTGAGTGTGTGTGAGTGTCTGTAAGTGTGCGTAAGTGTGCGTGAGTGTGCGTAAGTGTGTGTGAGTGTGCGTGAGTGTGGTCAGTGTGTGTGCAGTGTGTCAGTGTGAGCAATGAGCAGTGTGTGTGCAGTGTGCAGTGTGTGTGCAGTGTGGCAGTGAGCAATGAGCAGTGTGTGTGTGCAGTGTGTCAGTGTGAGCAATGAGCAGTGTGTGTGCAGTGTGCAGTGTGTGTGCAGTGTGGCAGTGTGAGCAATGAGCAGTGTGTGTGCAGTGAGTGTGTGCAGTGTGCAGTGTGTGTGCAGTGTGGCAGTGAGCAATGAGCAGTGTGTGTGCAGTGAGTGTGTGCAGTGTGTCAGTGTGAGCAATGAGCAGTGTGTGTGCAGTGTGCAGTGTGTGTGCAGTGTGGCAGTGTGAGCAATGAGCAGTGTGTGTGCAGTGAGTGTGTGCAGTGTGCAAAAAAAAAAATGTAAAAAAATTTTTTTTAAAAAATTTTTTTTTTTTTTTTTTTTTTTTAAAAAAAAAAACGGGAGCCACGGGAAAACCGCGTTATAACCGAATCGCGGTATAACGAGGCGCGTTATAACGGGGTTTAGCTGTACTTACCCCGGACAAGGGTTCTTACAGACCTCCTATAACATTTATTCCTCCCATCTCAGTGGTAATATCAGACTCTGTGCACTGTAGTACTATATTTGCTCCATCTTTGATTCTATTGGACACTATTTGAATCTTATGCATAAATTGTTAGATTTGAGGCAACAAGCAGATATACTGTTCTGTCCTGTGCATGTTGTATTGTGTTTTTTACTTGTTTCAATATATCTGCTATCAGTAAAATGTTTGTATCTTGAATATTGGATTCTGGAGGCTCTTTTTGCTTTTTGTTCCATTTCAACAATGTTAGCAACATAGTAACAATGATTGAAGGTACTTATATTCTTGCTATTACAAGCCCACATCCTACTATACATGAGCACAGTTAAAAAGGACCTACATAGATTTAATAAATAGTGACTGTAGACGGACGTTCACAGAGGTACACAATTGGAGACTTTTATAAGGTGAAATTATAATAAGGCTTTATTGTGCCTTTTCCTTTTCATCAGGAAATCCCTCCAAACACAGGGGAGGGGGGACAAAGCTTCTATTCACTTGGGAGTATTTCTAGTGAAACACTATGCAATTAATTCACATCTTCCTTAGTCAAGCATCTCTCCCAGCCCCAAACACATAGCATGAAATAAGCAGATATAAGAAGTCTCTTAAGAATGAAAGTCTTATCTGTTTCTTGGAGGGAAAATCTTCTCAGTTCCTGGTTCAGCTCCCTTCACTCAGGGTGTGTCAGCTTCAGGTTTAGTAGTTTTCCCTGTGTCTTGTAAGCAGCTCTGCTGTTTCTTCTGGCAGGGCTCAAGACTGTTGTGTCTCCAAAGGTCAGCTCACAAGTGAGCTAAGGAGTCACTTCCTGTCTCAACAGACAGGCTTTTGTAAGCAATCTAAATCAGGCAGGTGGTGTTTATTAATTGACTACCAGTAGTTAACCACCACACTGCTAGATTAAAGGCACATTACTTGTACAGGGATTACTCCCCTGTTACATACCGCCCCTGTTTGTAGGAAGCTCGGGCTTGCCACGGCCAAAGCCCATCCTTCCACTCTCATTCTGGATCTCTGTGACTTGAATGAGAGTGGATGGAGGAAGAGAACCCTCAGTCCTGCTGGGATTGGAGCTCTTTCTCCAATTTATTCGTGTCTCCTCCTGAAGGTGCTTGAGATCAGCACCCCTCAGTCATTCGAGGAGGACTTTTTCCAAGTATGTCTTTTTTCTACGTGCGCGGTAATGAGATTTCCCTCGCGTCGGGTGCTCGTCTTATTGTAGGCATACTGTATGGCAGCAGTTGCAGAGCGTTTAAAAACAGCCCTTTGAGTTATCCGCTCTTGAAGCTGTCTCTCTGCCCTTTTCCCACTCAATGGGGTTGCTAGTTCAGCCCCTTTTAGATTAAGTTGCAATTCCACACCCCCTTCCAGAGAATGTCCCATCTTTTCAGCTTCATCAGCTAAGGATTCTTCTGGTTTTAATTCAGCACGTGTACCTTCTTGTGTTGCCTGCTGGGTGGCTGAAGGTTTTGCTAGTGCTTGTTTAGGTGGTTCAAATTTTGCAACCTTGTCTTTTAGATGAGCGGTATTCCCAGCTCTCACTGTACCCTTGTCTTCATGGGTTTTTGAAGCTGTGGGATACTGACGCTTAGTCAGGGTCAATACTTGTCCTTGAAGGACTGTAATCTCATCCACGAGAGATCCCTGTTTTTTGAGTGCGTCTTGCAAGTCTCTTCTCAGGGAATTTATCTGCATGCTTTGCTTTCTCTGAGCTTGCTTCCACATTTTTATTGCATTGTGAAGCACTATGAACTTCTTTGCTTGGGCCACAGTTACTTGTTTCAGTTTCTGGACCTTCTTGTGCTCCCTTTTGTGCCGCGTCACCTGGGTTCTAAGCATGGCTTTTAGCGTTGCTTTGGTGATGCTCAGGGTAGCCTTCAGTTTCTCATGCTGCTTTGCGGGGACATACTGGGTCATCAGACGTTCCTGCAGCACTTGAATTTTTTTAACAGCCTGCAGATAGTCATCCTGCAGAGTTCGCTGCTTCTCCTCTGCCTTCTCGAGGTGCGTACGCAGACCTTACAGTTGGTTCTGCAGTCGGTGCTCTGCTTCAAACTTCTCACCTTCCAAAAGTCTATTTATTTCTTTAAGCTCGTGCAGCTTTTCATTTTTTTCCTTGACGTCGTTTGTCAAATTAAAATTTTCTTCTTTGAGTTTTACGTTTTTTCTTTGTAATCTTAAATGTTCTCCTTTTTCAGTCTCTGTACTATTCAGGGCCTCTTTGCAGTCCTCCTTCCATTTACACACTTCTGCTTTGAGACTGACAGTCTCCAGGCATGAGACATCCTTCTCTAGGTTGAGGGTCTGAAGCTCCTCCTGGGAGACTTTGAGATTTGTATTAAGATTGGCAATAGTTTCTTTAGCAATGTCCAGCTTCTCAGTGAGACTGTGTAGTTCCTTTCTGGAAACTTCCAGTCTGTGCGGCAGCTGTTGGTCTCATGATGTGAGGCATCCAGTGCTCTGCGGAGTGTCTGAACCTCTTTCTGAGATATGTCCACCTCTATCCGGACACTGTTGACCTCCTGTTGTGAGGCATTCAGCTCTATGCGAAGAGTGTGAACCTCTTGGTGGAAGACTGTCATCTGCTTCAGTGCCTCCTCATACTTCCGCTTTAACGTAGCCACCATTTTATCAGATTGGCTCTGCTTTCCATCCATGGTGGAAATAGTAGCATTTGCAGTATCTAGCTCAGTCTTGAGATCGTCCAATTCTGTCCTGGCTAAAGAGTAAATTGTGAGCACATCTTTTTGTAGCCTCACGTTATTTTTTTGTAGCTCTGTGTAACCATCTTCCTTTTGTTTCAATTGTTCACGGAGCATATCACAGTCATGCCTGGCATTTTCCAGGGCATCTTCAGGGCTGGTCAAGGGATCGTCACTCACTGGTTCTGGCTCCACTTCCCTGGGATGACTGGTTGAGGGTTCCTCACTGTTGGCACCGGACAGACACTTCTTTGGGGTACACGACTTCTGCCTCGGGCCCTCTGGATATTGGTTACCCGCGGGACAAATTCTTCATTTTCTCTAGGCTGCAGGGCAACTCGATCCCCCTTTTTCTCCACAGGATCTGCGGACGTGTCTGTTCCTTTCACGGTAAGTGAAGAACCGCTTTTCTTTTTCCGCCATTTTGTTTTGGATGACTCCGTCCCATCAGGAATACTGGGGTTTCCTTTATTTGAAATTTTAGCAGCGTCACTGGATCCACCCGGCTTTTCTTGCAACTGTAATAGCTGATGGAAATATTCGGTGATCCACTGCTCCCGCTCTGTCTCCTGCTGATCATATTCGTCATCAAAGGGAGTGGTCTTTGCTGTTCGTGCCGAGTTCAGGCACCCCCACCATTCTTGGGGTGTTTTGTGGGTGTGACTCGGTTCGGGTTCCCCGTAAGAGATATCTACCTCTTCATTGGACTGGAAGGGCCACTCTTCCGCAGGGTAGGGTTCATTACAGGAATGCTGCATCTTGTCCTCCATTTTTAGGCTATCAGGTGTAATTTTCTTCCTGACCTCAGGAGGCGCTATTGCAGCTGTTGCCACTGTATTTGCAAGAACTCCCAATTGTGGTAGTCCTACAGGTGGGCATACCCTGCTTGTAGAGGTCGTAGCTCTCACAGGCATCTCTGTAGACTTTTCTTTCTTGGGTAATTTTTTACAATATCAGCAGTACTGTGCATGCATTTTCTCTTATCAGGGATACAAGATGTGCAGTTGCTAGGTAAAAACATCTATTTGCTTTACACCATTTACTTGCTAGGTTTAATCTCTCATTAGGTATGCTGAATGTGTAGTTGCTAGGAAAAAACTTCTGTTTGCTTTACACCATTTACTTGCTAGGTGAATCCCTCTGCTTCAGCAACAGAATTTGGTTTTCTTTCTGAGTTCAGTAATTTTCAGTCTCATCTTTGGGTATTATGGCATTCACACTTCACCCTTTGGGTGTCTGCTTTTGCTCCCAAGATATATATAGGCAGACTTTTTTTTACTTGCAGAAAAAAAAGCATTCTTTGCAGTGGACTATTTTTTTAATTCCCGGCAGGGTGACTCAACACTCAGCAATTGGCTTTGAAAAACCTTTTATACAGTTCAGAAACCCCTTTTTCCCCTATAGGGCAATTTTACACTCAGCATTTGTTTGCTAAAAATTCCCCTGCTTCAGCACAGTCTTGTATCAATTTTCACACTTTTCTGCATATACTCCATTCACAGCTGGTAGCCCTATGCGGTGGGGCAACCTTTATTTGCAAAATCAGTACCACTCGTGGGTCACCATCTTTATTCACTGCTTCAGCGAAACTTTTGAAAACAACAAACACCTATCCCTTTTTAAGGGCTGACTCACTTCTTGAACCCTGACTATGGCTGGAGGCAAAACCCCTATTTCAATGACCATATTACACTTTGTGATAGGCAAATAAGTTTTAGCTGTTTCAGCAGTCTCTCTCCTCTTGGAATTGGGGCAAAGAGTCCATTTGTGGTTTTGTAAGTTTCCAGTGGTGTGTATCCCTTTAACTCTGATCTCTGCTGCATGAGAGGTTTTTTTTTTTTTGTTTTTTTGTTTTTCTAAGTTGCTCACACTTGTTTGTAGGCAAAAAGCATAAAAAAATTCACATAAAAAATCTCCGGTCCTTTTTAACTACAAAGACACCTCTCATCCCACTTCACACCATATGTAGATGGACGTTCACAGAGGTACACAAATGGAGACTTTTATAAGGTGAAATTATAATAAGGCTTTATTGTGCCTTTTCCTTTTCATCAGGAAATCCCTCCAAACACAGGGGAGGGGGGACAAAGCTTCTATTCACTTGGGAGTATTTCTAGTGAAACACTATGCAATTAATTCACATCTCCCTTAGTTAAGCATTTCTCCGAGCCCCAAACACATAGCATGAAATAAGCAGATATAAGAAGTCTCTTAAGAAAAAAAGTCTTATCTGTTTCTTGGAGGGAAAATCTTCTCAGTTCCTGGTTCAGCTCCCTTCACTCAGGGTGTGTCAGCTTCAGGTTTAGTAGTTTTCCCTGTGTCTTGTAAGCATCTCTGCTGTTTCTTCTGGCAGGGCTCAAGACTGTTGTGTCTCCAAAGGTCAGCTCACAAGTGAGCTAAGGAGTCACTTCCTGTCTCAACAGACAGGCTTTTGTAAGCAATCTAAATCAGGCAGGTGGTGTTTATTAATTGACTACCAGCAGTTAACCACCACACTGCTAGATTAAAGGCACATTACTTGAACAGGGATTACTCCCTTGTTACAGTGACACAAAAAACTGTTATTGAATACAGGCAATATCATAAATATCCATTATGTCTACACTTCATACATTGTGACAAAGAGATAGGAAGGGTCCCGTATGAACTCATTACAAAGTGAAGGTCAAAAGGGTCAATGCTGTGGCCATTATTCTTCTATGTGTTTGTCACTGGTATTATATAAGTGTTGTTGGAAAATGTGTCCTTCTCAAAAATGATACCAAGATTTACCATATGTTTGACACTCCAGAAGTGGCATAAAAAATACAATACATTTTTTAAAAATTAATTTCTTTGGCCAAAAGGATTAGAGGCAGAACATATAATCGCGGTCAAAATACATGTAATAAATAGACATGGATACAATCAATCTTAAAGAACAGTTCTTAATAAGTACACTATAGAATTACTGTATGAATAGAGTGGAGAAGTATATTCACTTTAAATGTCTAAAGGTGAATAGTTTCCAGTAAGAAATTATTTTTTAGAGAAAATAAAAGGAAAGTATAGAACTGCACTAAAGTAATTGTAGTGTTAAAGCTGTAAAAATGTTACAACAAAACATTCAGTTATCATGTGAGTTTATTCAGTGTACACAGGAGAAACCTTCTATAGAAAAGCTCTCTAACAGTTAATATGGTATGACATATATTTATACCCTAAAAACTAAAACAGACGCCCCTTTATGAGGTCGCTTGTGCGTCATAAAAATAACGTAATTGTATAATAAAGAAACAATCTGAATATATGTAAATCAGCCAAAATCATTACATCAGCTTCAGTAACCTTTCCTCCACATTATTATTGATACTTTGTTTCAGAGTTACAATGTGAGAAACTGTACTTATCTCAGACTCTAGCTAATTCTACCAAGGTTTCTCATTATTGCCTGGAGTTTTCTCTCCCTCCCCTCACTCCCACATACTCCTACCACATCACCTCATCATTTGCAGCTGGTAAAAGATACAAAGAATCCACTGAGAACCCAACAACCACTCTGCTTCTCACGTTCACACAGACAAGTTTCACAGAAATCCGCACATAACACATGGAAGACAGACACAGACTGAATGACATACAAAACTTATAGCAAACAAGATATAAATGGCTGACAAGAATAGTCTGCCAAAATGGCTGCTGAGACTTGAGTGCTTTTTACGTTTGACCCCCTTAATGTCAAATTTCTCAACATTCTCAGTAGTACACTGGAAAAAGATTGAAAATGACTTCTTACTGAAAGTAACTAATGTATGGATGTCACGGGAAACCAGGTTTATTATCACCTTTTTACACCGGGATCATTGATTGTGCCAAGCAAGGAGGTAAAATAAATTGTAATTTATTTCAGGAAAAGACACACACAATGTAACACAATTTACAGGGTTAACACACTTAATGGGAATGGAGCTAACGAATAAATCTATCCTCTAAACGAAAGTCACAAAAATGACCTGTGTAGGAGCCCTTTTCCTTCACCGGTAGGTACTCACGAAAGTCCTGGAACTGATTTTGGCGCAATGTCAGCCGCGACCGCTACGTTCTCAAAAGCGGGACTTAGAAACATTTCTGAGTTGAAAATCCTTGAAGCCGGCTTGCGTCTATTCAGTACAGAGCATCTTTGAATGTGCCGCTGTTGGTTTGGCGCTTGGAATCTCCGCTCCTGATTGGCTGCAAGTCCCCTTATGGGTTTCAGGGTCTCCTTCACCAACATCTACAGCCTATCAGAGCGTGGGAATTCTCCTGCCAGCCAATCACCGAATTGCCGGTATTGTAAAGCCGGGATGGCACCTTTTTTCAGATTGTAAAGGGGCATGCGCCAACCTGGCACCTCTGCCTCTTTGCATACTGAGCCCACCTGCTGTCCAGGCTCCACAGAGTCTGGGTTCTGGCAAATGGTGGCCAGATAGACCTGTGTTAGCCCAGGATGTGGGTACTCAATCAGAGCTGCAGTACCCCTCCTGTTCTAACACCTTGGCATCACTGAGGCTTTCAAGTCCTGACTCTGCATAGACCCATAGGCACCAAGCTTGGTAGCCATCTGGTCTCTCAGAATCCAGGACTTGGAAATCCCACGGCTCATTTACAGGTTATCAGTACATATACCTATTAACTATAACTCTTTTAATAAAATGTACCGTGTCCTGTCTTTTGTGAGATGAAATGTATAAGTTCCTATTCTGGTGTCTGGGATGGAGTGAGAGTATAACTTGCCTACACTCACTAGCCTCATTCTTGGCACACTTAGAAATAACTTTTAAAACTTTGTTCACACAATAATTCCTGCTCAGCTTTATCACATAGCTGGTGCACCCCCTGAACCCCTATACCAGGTTCAGGGTGCCTGGGCATGTATCTGGGTACGTCTCCTTATACTAGAGACCCCCTGTTATACTAGGGACCCCCTGGATGGCTGCAGATATACATTAATCATTCATGCCCGTTTACCTTGTCTGGATGATGCTGCAGCAGGAATCCTGACGGTGAGTCGTAATAGTGCTTTCAGAGTCAGAGTTTGACCAGAGTACTGTGCTTGGCTGTATCCGAGAATCTCACTCGATTCCCGAATCCAACTTTTGGGGTATCCCATAACTCCAGAACCCCAATATATAGACACATTCTGTAAAGACTTTCTTCCACAAACCCACCCTGAAACTTATAGCCTAGAAATCTCCCGATCCCAGCACCCCAGAAAAGGCAAAACAAACAGAAATCTTTAATGTCGCGTAATTTACACACAGTCACAGTAATGCATTTAGGACATCTGGCTCCAAGAGCTGACACTCTAGGACCTTAACACACGGATCAGGGGTAACCAAGTGGGCTTAACCTTTATTAGTGAGCCTGGTTAACCCCTCCACCATTACAATGGATCAGGCCTTTCAAAAGCAGAGAAGGGCAAAGCCTTCATGCAAGTGTCTGAATATGTCAAACGAGAATGTCTTACTTACAGAGTCTCTCTGACCACACATTTTGTAATATTCTTTTGAAGAACGTTGGTGCATATTGGTGCATGTTGGTAAATGTTGGCAAGCTAGATAAAAATGCACTTAAACAAGAAGTAGGTGAGGAAAAAGCAGAAGTCAAATAGCTTCAGAGATTTAATTTAGGAAAAATGCAGACTTTATGGGCTGCAACAAAAGACAGGGGGGCCCAATGCTACATCCAATTGACAAAACATATATGTAATATGTATAAAGTTCAAATACTTCAATAATAATATTTTCTTGGTTATTTAGTTAAACCCTTTGGCCAAAGCGTCATAAATAACTATAGATGTGTAATGCTAAAGACCATATACAGAGCAATTGTAATATATATATATATGGATGATACTTATAAGGCGATCCCCTCATGATGATAACTTTGGATGAAGACAGGTACAGGGTGTGGTATCCTGGTTGGTCAACCAACAGATCATAAGTGAAGGTATAATACACAATCTATCAAGAAACCATAGCAATTGATTCACCCTAAAAAGTACCTAACGTCTTTAAAGCTGCAGTTCAAGCAATATCCTGCATGTGTGTTGTTTTTAATAAATCAGTTCTGTAGTAAGAAAAAAATACTTTTAGCATTTTCTGTTTTAAAAAAACAACAACTTTGAAAGACCAATTTTCTTGTATTCTATTTTAACAAGCATGTTTGTTGCTATAGCAACCATTTACATTCCCCATATCTAAAGATGTCGCCAAACTGATCAATAGACAGAGAACGAATTAACCGGCAGCTATGCAGTTCTTTAGGTAAGTAGAGATTGCCCACATGAAACTATTGAAAAAATAAATAAATAAAAAAAAAAAAAAAAAAAACAGGAGCTTGAACTGCAGCTTTAAGTTCACAACAGGAAAACATGTAGCAAGCAAAAACTCACTGGTATGCTGCAATGTCCATGTATGTCCGGATTCCAAGGGTTCTTATTGTGCCTCCGTCATGATGATACAGGATACAAGAAATGACAGGGAGTAACAGTGCACAACCAGGGGTATCCTAATTTAGAAAAATAATAATGAAAAGGAAAGTGCGTTTTCCATAAAAAAAATGATCATTTATTGGTCATTATAGAAAAAAGTAGCACAGCGTTTCCCTACCAACGTTTCGCGCTGCAGAAGGCAACGCCCTCTACGTTGGTAGGGCAACGCCCTGCTACTTTTTTCTATAATAACCAATAAATTATAAAAAAATTTAATAGAAAACGCACTTTCCTTTTCATTATTACTTTTCTAAATTTGGATACCCCATGTTGTGCTCCGTTACTCACTTTCAAGGACCTTGATAAAGCGCTCTCTGTAGCGTGAAACGTTGGTAGGGCAACGTCTTGCTACTTTTTTCTATAGTGACCAATAAATGATAATTTTTCTATAGAAAACGCACTTTCCTTTTCATTATTATTTTTCTAAATGTGGATACTTCTGGTTGTGATCTGTTACTCCTCGTCATTTCTTGGCGGGTCGTAAGCCTGCATACCAACGTCATGGTATAACCAAATTTGCAGGTCCTAACACTAAACTGTGAACCTTTCTTTTTACCTCTGTATGAGGGGAAGCAATCATAGTAGATCCTGTTCATACAGCAAAACGAAAAAAACTCCCAATTTAAAAAGGTGGGCAGGGGTGAGCGCTGGGGGAAGGTGCCACCTACCTCCAAACAACTGTTGCCAGTCAGACATTGATTAACACACACATGCCCAGTAAGCTCAAACCCCAATACCCACCACATCATATGGATGACTATCATATAAAACTTTATGGGCCTCCTGATTTTTATCTACCTTCACTGTTTTTATGATTTGATGTACAGGTGCTGTAAATTATGTTTTGTTTTGTCAAACAATAATCCTTTAATAAATGATATCTTGTAATTTTGACCCCCCAACAGGCTGGATTTAATAGTGGAGATGCGACTCACTACTTCAATATTCCTGGCTCCAGAACTAATGAGATATTGAACATTACGTCTACATCCAATGTTAACACCCCAGGACGATGGGTCTTCCGAGTAGATGATTTCAAGGTGCCGGGAGGTTGTGCGTTTCAAGGTATAAACACACAGATTTAGTCATTAATAGGACAATTATCTAACTGTAATCAACAATAGAAACCAACCATCGAGAGCCCCATAAACCTTGCTTGCATCAATGCACGTCAACTCCCAAACCCTATAGATATGCTATAGACACTACCGGAACCAGCACAAATCGAAAATGTATTTCATGTGAAAGACAGTAATTCTGAGTAATTCTAACCTTTTATCTTTCATACAGCAAATTTTGCCAAAGTAGGTGAGACCTTCTGGAAGGACTCTGGCTGCACCAGCAAGTGCCAGTGTGAGGCCACTGGGGAAGTCACTTGTGTGGCAGAGAGTTGCCCTCAATCTACCAACTGCCGGTCCTCAGGCCCATATTTCCAGTGCAAAGTCCAGGAGAAAATCTGCTTCTGAGATCCTATCCACAAACCCAACTGGCAAATGTCCCGAAATGTTCCCTTTTCTTCTATACGTGGCAGTGTAGGACCTGCAAAATAATTTCTGTGAATCTCGTACCAGTTGATCCAGTCACGGATATAAATGTTAAAAAATAAGTGCTCATTTTATTCCACTCTCTTCCACTGAGCCAACTCTCTACCATCCTTCATCACTTGCTGCAAGCTTTAAAATAAATAAAAGTCTTACTTTGAAATTGTGTTTTTTTTTTTTTTTAGGTAGCAGAGTTGGAAATGATTTTCTCTTTAGGTTTTCATAGCCGCACCAGGTGGGACAGTGTTTTGGGGGTGTTTTTCTCAATATTTAAGAATATCAACGCTAAAAAATAACAGATGATATAGAATGTTCAGCGCTCGTGCTGCAGATATATACAATATTGGAATAAAAGTCCCCTTGCTGCATGTGTGTGGAGCGTCTTCCCGAACAGCTCCCAGAACAAGGTAATCCCCCCCAAAAAAGGGGGGGGGGCACCCTGAAATACAAGAAGAAAAGGTGCACACAATGCGCACCAGGGATTAAATAATATCATTTATTAGTAAACAATTAACTGAGGGGATCCAACCCCACCTCAGTAACAAGGAATTACACAGCTAGGTCCAGTTACAATGAACATGAACCCTAGAATAGACAATAATTAATATAGATCCATTAGCAGCATAACACACAGAGAAAATAAAAAACGGAATTAAAAAGACAGTGTAACATAAATAAAACGGAACAATTGATCCTGGATTGATCCTAAATTGACTGTAGTGTAATGAAACAACTATCTGAACTGGCAGGGGGAGACGGAAACTCACACTGGAGCCGAAGGCGGGTCCGCGGCACACGTATACAGATCCGGATCGCGTCTAGCACAGAGATGGAATCACCGCCTGGGCTCCTTGCAGGCGCCGTCTCAGCCCGTCAGCAACACGCGCAGGATGACCTGTCGTGACCTCTACGCGTTTCGCACTACGTGCTTCGTCAGGAGGTCACGCACAGCGTCATCCGCGCGTATTTGTGAAAGCTACAGCCAATCGGAAGGCGGTGAATACACCCAGTGAATACCGTATATTAACAACTGGTGCGCATTGTGTGCACTTTTTCTTCTTGCTAAATAATAACAGCTAACGTCACATCCAGAAGCGAGGGATATGTGAAACGGGATTCCAGCTGCTTCATCAAACTCACTGCACCAGATCCCTATGAACAAGTTATCCGTTAGACTGGAGGCTGGTCAGTCAAGGCAGAGGTTCTCAACTCCAGTCCTCAAGACCCCACAATAGGTCCGGTTTTAAGGGACATCCCTGCTTCAGCACAGAGGGCTAAATCACTGGCTCGGTCGACGAGCCTGCTTCAGCACAGGGGATTGAGCCCACCTGTGCTGATGCAGGGATATCCTGAAAAGCCAGACCTGTTGGCGGGTCTGATGACTGGAGTTGGGAACCCCTGAGATAAGGTTTATTTGCTAAAGTCTCCCAGCTAGACTGAAGCAGCGCAAAGAGACGCACCAGCTTCAGCAAAGAAAGGAATCACAGTAACCGGACTTTTGTCTTTTGATAAATGTGGTGCAATTATTTAGCACTGGTTGTGTCCCAGACGTTGTTAAATAATCCCATATATGTGTATGATACCCTAACCCTAACCCACAAGCTACAACAGAAGCTAAGGACATGAAATCCTTTCAAAATACGGTAGACCTGTGTTTGAGAGGCGCCAATGTTGGACTCATCCATTCAATGAGAATGCTGACATCGGTATGTTTGTTACAGAGCTTAGACAGAAGGGGGAGAAACTTTGAATTCAAAGGGGCTTATTCACTAAACTTCGATAAATTTAGTGCATTGTGCGAGCAACTTTGCGTTGCATTACCGCACTATAAAACATGTGGATCAAAACAGTATTCACTAAGAAAAATCACCAATTTTTTTTAAAGTTCGGTAAAAAATGCAAAATTGCAGTACATGTTTTTTTTTTTCAAGTTATCGCACTGAAACTGTTTGTTTATTTTAATAACATCGTATTGTAGCAGGGGGACTTCGCATTGTTTAAATCTTCCGCGTCACGTGACCGGGAGATTTATACACACAGGAGATACCGGCACCCCATACCATGGCCTGTAACTCGGGAAGCAGGGGGTCCCCGAGGCTGAAATGAATGCGGTTCTGCTCCGGAGACCCCTTGCTACAATACTGTGTTATTAAAATAAAATGTAGAAAACGTCATCACAGCCGCTAAGGTAATGAAGCTGCTTTTATGTGAATTATAATAATAACTGTTTGTTTGTCCAGAGATGGTCCCTGCCCCATGGAGCTTACAATCTATATGTTTTGGTGCCTGGAGGCACAGGGAGATATAGTGACTTGCCCAAAGTCACAAGGAGCCAACACTAGGAATTGAACAGGTTCCCCTGCTTCACACTCAGTGCCAGTCAGTGTCTTTACTCACTGAGCCACTCATTCTCCCAGGTTCCCCTGCTTCACACTCAGTGCCAGTCAGTGTCTTTACTCTTTCTCCTGAGTCTCTCCTACCATGCGAGTTTAAGCCTTGCTGTCTGTAAGTAGGGCTCCAATTTTTGTGTTCCAGATGACCTGCGGTTCTTAGTCTTGGCATAGTTCTTTTTAATAAATAGTTGTTTTAATTGTCGCTAGGATTCTTAATTGTCTGTGTATATTAGTGCAGTACTGCTCACCCTACAGTGTTGCGCTATGATCTTTGTTTGTTTGTGTTTATTTCTTTGCATGGTCTGTCAAGCAAGTGTGCGGATCCCTTGAGGAGTACAGGACATTCCACTGACAATTTGGCACCAGGTTCTTTCTTTATTTTGTGTTATTCTGTTAGTACTGGCAGTATCACCGGGCAGCCATCCTTTATTAGAAGTTTTTTTAATATCACATTGTGTTTTACACTTTAGCGCTAGTTCACATTTATTTTCACCATCACATGTGAATAACCGCCTCCGGTCCACGTCGCCAGCTCCTGATCCCGCGTCCGGTATACAGGTCTGCAGGTCAAAGCGCAGGCGCCGGCTACGGTGTCCGCACGCAGCCAAAGAGCTCCAGGTCCCTACATGAACTACGCGTTTCGGACATGGTAATCCTTCGTCAGGCTCATGTAGCAAACCTGGAGGACCATGCTTAATTAGGGCTGATATCAATTGGTACAACACCCCTAATGCTGAGTGATATTTAGCAATGATTGTTTAATTAACATGGAAAAGGTGTATTACTGAGAGTCAATACACGTCTCATTAAATCAATAGCAGCACTGGATACTCGTAAATAATGTCCACAATATGACACTGATCTTGTATTGTATTGTATGTCTTTATTTATATAGCGCCATTAGTGTACATAGCGCTTCACAGTAGTAATACATGTGGTAATCAAATAAATAACAGATAATATAAATAACAGATCATGGGAATAAGTGCTTTAGACATAAAAGTAACATTTCGGAAGAGGAGTCCCTGCCCCGAGGAGCTTACAGTCTAATTGGTAGGTAGGGAGAACGTACAGAGACAGTAGGAGGGAGTTCTGGTAAGTGCGTCTGCAGGGGGCCAAGCATTATGTATCGTGTTTAGAATATCCACAGTGCTATTCATGTGCTTCTTTAAGCAAGTGTGTCTTAAGGTGGGTCTTAAAGGTGGATAGAGAGGGTGCTAGTCGGGTACTGAGGGGAAGGGCATTCCAGAGGTGTGGGGCAGTCAGTGAAAAAGGTTTAAGGCGGGAGAGGGCTTTAGATACAAAGGGGGTAGAAAGAAGACATCCTTGAGAAGAACGCAAGAGTCTGGATGGTGCATACCGAGAAATTAGGGATGAGATGTAAGGAGGGGCAGAAGAATGTAAAGCTTTAAAAGTGAGGAGAAGAATGGAGTGTGAGATGCGGGATTTGATCGGAAGCCAGGAGAGGGATTTCATGAGGGGAGATGCTGAGACAGATCAAGGAAAGAGTAGAGTGATTCTGGCAGCAGCATTTAGGATAGATTGTAGGGGAGACAGGTGAGAGGCAGGAAGGCCGGACAGCAGGAGGTTACAGTAATCAAGACGGGAGAGAATGAGGGCCTGAGTCAGAGTTTTAGCAGTCGAAAAACAGAGGAAAGGGCGTATCTTAGTTATATTGCGGAGGAAAAAGCGACAAGTTTTAGAAATGTTTTGAATGTGAGGGGCGAATGTGAGAGAGGAGTCGAATGTGACCCCTAGGCAGCGTGCTTGGGCTACTGGGTGAATGATTGTAGTTCCAACAGTAATGTGGAAGGATGTAGTAGGGTCAGGTTTGGGAGGAAGTATGAGGAGCTCTGTTTTAGCCATGTTGAGTTTAAGGCGTCGGAGGGCCATCCAGGATGATATAGCAGAGAGACATTCAGAAACTTTGGTTTGTACAGCAGGTGTAAGGTCAGGTGTTGAAAAGTATATTTGTGTGTCGTCGGCATAGAGGTGATAATTAAACCCAAAAGATGTTATTAGGTCACCTAGAGAGAGTATGTACAGAGAAACGAGAAGAGGTCCCAGGACAGAGCCCTGGGGTACCCCCACAGAGAGATCAATAGAGGAGGAGGAGGTGTTAGCAGAAGAGACACTAAAAGTACGATGGGAGAGGTAGGATGAGATCCAGGATAGAGCTTTGTTCCGAATACCTAGAGTATGGAGAATGTGGAGGAGAAGAGGGTGGTCCACGGTGTCAAATGCTGCAGAGAGGTCGAGTAATATGAGCAGAGTGTAATGACCTCTGTCTTTGGCAGCATGGAGGTCGTCAGTTATTTTAGTGAGGGCTGTTTCCGTGGAGTGAGCAGTGCGGAAGCCAGATTGTAGAGGGTCTAGGAGAGAATAGGTGTTGAGAAAATGGAGCAAGCGAGAGAATACAAGACGTTCAAGTAGTTTAGAGGCAAAAGGCAGGAGGGAGACAGGTCGATAGTTAGAAAGACAGGTAGGGTCAAGCTTGCTGTTTTTGAGTAATGGTATGACTGTTGCATGTTTGAAGGAGGATGGAAAGGTTCCAGAGCAGAGGGAGGAGTTAAAAATGTGTGTAAGCGTAGGGATTATAGTAGGAGCTAGAGGTTTTAGGAGATGGGAGGGAATGGGGTCAAGAGGGCAAGTGGTAGAGGGAGAAGAGGAGATCAACAGCGACACATCCTCCTCTGAGACAGTGGAAAAAGACTCAAGGAAGGCAGGAGGAGAGTTAGGAAGAGGTGTAGGATGGGGGGAAGAAACAGAGGGGATGTTCTGCCGTATGGATTCCACCTTTTCCTTAAAATAGTCAGCAAAGTCCTGAGCGGAGATGGAGGAAGGAGAGGCAGCTGAGGGTGGTTTGAGTAGAGTATCAAAGACAGAGAACAGTCGGCGTGGGTTAGACTTGTGCATGTTGATTAGTGCAGAAAAGTAGGCTTGTTTAGCTTGCGAGAGGGCAGAGTTGAAACAGGATAGCATAAATTTGTAGTGAAGGAAGTCTGCGAGAGTGTGAGACTTCCTCCAGAGGCGTTCAGAGGAACGAGTGGAGGAACGCAGCATGCGCGTGTGGGAATTTAGCCAGGGTCTAGGGTTAGAAGGGCGAGGGCGGCAGAGAGAAAGCGGGGCATGTAGATCAAGAGACGAGGACAAGACAGAGTTGTACTTTCTGACCAGGTTGTCAGGGTCTGTAGCAGAGCTGAGAGAGGAGAGGGAGGAGTGTAAAGTGGACTCAAAGTCAGGTAAGTGAATAGAGCGCAGGTTTCTGCAGAACCGGGGGGTAGATGGAGGTGGAGAAGGGGAGAAGCGAGATAAGAGAATGAGATGAGATGATGGTCAGAGAGAGGAAAAGGGGAAATGGAGAAATCAGAGAGAGAGAAGTTTTTAGTGAAAACCAGGTCTAAGTAGTGGCCATCCTTGTGGGTGCTGGCTGCAGTCCACTGTTGAAGGCCAAAAGAAGAGGTAAGAGAAAGAAAGCGGGAAGCCCAAGAGAGAGAGGGGTCATCAATGTGGCAATTGAAGTCCCCAAGGAGAAGAACAGGGGAGTCTGAGGAGAGAAAGAAAGAGAGCCAGGATTCAAAGTGAGAGAGAAAGGCAGAAGGGGGATGAGTAGAGGTAGGTGGGCGATAGATGACCGCTACATGCACAGGGAGAGGAGAGAAGATCTGGACAGTGTGAGCCTCAAAGGAGTGAAAAGCAAGAGAGGGGGGAATAGGAAGGGTTCGGTAATGGCAGACAGAGGAGAGCAGGAGCCCCACGCCTCCACCCCTGCCATCAGGGCGCGGAGTGTGGGAGAAGGAAAGGCCACCATAGGAGAGGGCAGCTTCCAGAGCAGAGTCAGACTGAGTGAGCCAGGTCTCAGTTATAGCAAAGAGAAGCAGGGAGTGAGAGAGAAAGAAGTCATGTACAGAGAGGAACTTGTTAGAAAGAGAGCGTGCGTTCCAAAGGGCACAGGAGAAAGGGAGAGAGGAGGGAGGGTGGCAGGGGATGGGTATGAGGTTGGAGGGGTTGACACCAGAAGGAGTAGAAGTTGCATGTGGGAGGCGAGGACGAGAGCAAGTTGAAATAAGACAGGGACCAGGATTGGGAGAGATATCCCCAGAAGCAAGGAGGAGAAGCATGGATAGAAAGAGGATGTGTGAGGAGGATTTGTAGGGGTGTTTTTTAGTGCAGGGGATATAGCTGTGTGGTGTCAGAGGACGCAGGTAAGAAAGGAGTTCATGTGAACTGAGAAGTGGGGAAGGAAGGAGAGATGGAGATATATGAATAGAGTTTGAGACATACTGAGGCTGGTAAAAAGAAGTGCATAATTTGAGAAGAAGTGAAGTCACAGCAAATATAAATGGTAAAGGCAGCATCACAGCAGTAATGATGCAGTCTGGTATAGATGATATCCTCCTTTCCAGCGTAGATCAAATGCAGGAATCAGGGCCAGATGGGGTGTCCACTTATTCTTCACTTCTTTTGAACTTCCTTTTAAACTTCAGTTGTTCAGTAGTTATGCCACTTATAATGGGCCACTAACTTCCTTTTAAACTTCAGTTGTTCAGTAGTTATGCCACTTATAATGGGCCACTAACTTCCTTTTAAACTTCAGTTGTTCAGTAGTTATGCCACTTATAATGGGCCACTAACTTCCTTTTAAACTTCAGTTGTTCAGTAGTTATGCCACTTATAATGGGCCACTAACTTCCTTTTAAACTTCAGTTGTTCAGTAGTTATGCCACTTATAATGGGCCACTTGGATATGGGCTGCAAGCAGACTAGCTGTTCTGACTGGGTTTATATAGGCCTAAAAAGTCACCTGACAATGTTGTTCTGTCTGCTTAATTAGCACATCTGAGGCACATTCAAACAAATGGTTTTCTACACAGGGTGTTCCCTGCCTAGGTGGCAACACTTAATTTGATTAGGGGTAGACAGAAAACAGCATTCAAATATGGTTTTTACCTAGCATTGGATCACTTGGGCTGTTAACAGGAGAATAGGCTGATTGCAATAAATGAAGTGCCTTTAGTGCTGAGTAATGCTCATCACTGGATTATAAACTCTATTGGTGAGAGTCAAAAATTGTTTCGCATTGAAACAGAATGATACTTATGATACTTCACGTAATGATGAGATGAACAGCACCCTCTAGTGGTTCATGATGGAAAGACATGGAATATACCTCACATATTAAAAAAAGCAATGCAATTTAAAAATACAGTTTAAAACGAATTCTTGGAACATAGCAACGATACAAGGTGGTACAAAATGGTGTACAGTCACACCTCACAACGTGGATTACAAATACCACAGAATGTGTTATAAAGATGATTAACACATACAGTAATATGTATGTGAAATAAGTGGACCTGTGATCTCAAAATGTCAAAACCTGATATAGCAGTTATAAGCGCTGCATAGTATATTACATGTAGAAACAAATGTTAAAATATCATTATACTTTTGAAAGGTATCTTGGGAGATAAGCCCTCTAGGTTAAAAAAATAAATAATAGCAATACTGTCTTTCATATCATAATCCCATGAGGGACATACAAAGCAAGCCTACAGATACATGGGCACGTGATATAATCAGCTACATACATAAAACAAACAATTAATACAATAATCAAACATAATCATAGAACATTATAATAATAATAATAATAATAATAATAATAATAATAGCGATTGATGTAATGTTCAATGCTGGAATATATAAAACATTAAGAGGAATCTTGGATAAATAATGAGGTAACACATATTGGACTTCTATTGGATCTATATAAAGGCCCCAAGATCTATGTCTACTGTAATGCCGACGAGTATTCTAAAATACAAATCTGGGGCAATCACCAACAAGACCCAGGTACATGCTGGGTACATGCTGCAACATTTCATTGACATTTCTGCAGACAGACTAATGGCCTATCGGATTAACAGCGGGGGTCCCTGGCAGTCCCATTCAAACTGAATGGGACTGCCAGGGACCCCTGCTGTGTTAATCCGATGGGCCATTAGTCTCTGCAGAAATGTCCCTGAAATGTTTGCAGGATGTTCCCAGCATGTACCCAGCATGTACCCAGCATGTACCCAGCATGTACCTGGGTCTTTTTGGTGATAGACCCAGATTTTCCAAGGCAAGTTTAAGGCAAGTTTTAGACTACTCGTCGGCGCACCTGTATATTAATCCCTGATGGCACCAGGGTCTTCAATTTATAGATCCAATAGGTCTCTTTTCGAGCTAACCTCTTAAGTCGATAGCCGCCCTGCCAGTTTACTGGTACTGCCTCTATGGCTCTGTATTCAAGACCTGTGGGGTCTCCCCCATGCTTGAGAGAAAAATGTCATGTTGCCCATGTGCCCCTGTATGCGGACCCTCAGTGGTCGACTGGTGCGTCCCACATACTGGAGGCCACATGGGCCACTGCAACATGTAAACTACAAATGATGTGCGACAGTTTATAAACTGCCGCATAGAGAACACCTCTCCTGTGGCTCTCGAGCTGAAATGGACTATGTGAACAAGCCTTGCAAGCAAAACACTTGTACAAACCTTTCTGTTGGGAAAGCCAATTTTCTTTGCCTGCTGAATTGGAGGATTTAAAAACCCTTGGTGCAAGTCTCGTTTTGAGATTCCCTGCTCTTTTAAAAAATCACCCTTGGATTTGGTGGCATATGCTCCTTTAGGACTGGATCCTGTTGGAGTATATGCCAATGTTTGCTAATGATTTTCTTAATTTTTCCAAAAATCTCTGTTATAACTGTTGATTTTGCATATAATCAGCTCTGTGGATTGGCGTTACCCATAGGGAAAGTAATGTGCGTTATGGATTTTGATAACAGTACGTTATCAGCCCTGCGTCAGCGGAGATCTATGGATCTGGGCTTAAAATGGTACAGATAAACTTAACTTGCTTAATAATTAAGGGTATAAAATGCTGTAAGCCGGTGGAAGGGAGGTCTCCCTGACAGGCACCTCTGTGGGATCCCCCCTGCAGGCCTCCTCCACAGGCCTCTAAACCTGCAGGTAGGCAAATACAGCTGCTCTCCCTCCTTCCCCCCTCAATCCCACTCCCCCTCTCCCCTCCACTTCTCCTTATCGCTCCTCTCCACCACTCCTTCTCTCTCCTCTCATCCCTTGTCCTTCCCTCCCCCCTCCTCTACCTCTCCCCCTGTCCTCCACTGTCCTTATCTCCCCCTCCTCCCCCTCTCATCCGTCCTCCCACCTCCCCTCCGTCCTCCCACCTCTTCTCTCCACACCCCCATTCCCCCGTCTCTTGTGGGGGGGGAGGGGATTAACAGGGAGACAGGGATTAATAGTGGGCCCTGCTCCTTTCATTTGTCCTGGGCCCCAATATTTCTGTTGGCGACCCTGGTTGCAGCAGCTTAACGCTGCTGGGGACAGTAAATCTTGCCACATCTGTAGCTTTTGTCTTTAAAGGAGTTTAGCGCTCTAAAAAAAACAATGAGAGTTAACAGCTAAAGAAAAGGCATATGCTACAGGGAGGGTACTGAGGTAACAATGTGATTGCCATTTTTTGAGGGGTTATAGCAATTTAGGTGCATTCACCTGTGTGTGTGCGTTGGCTGCCCCCAAAACCTAACCGCGTCCAGTGGTCCCCGAGTACAGGTTTGAGAACCAACGCAGTAGTGGCGTTAGCAAATTATACGTTGAATCCTCTAATAATTTTATTCTAGAAGTTGGCGAGCGAGTGATTTAGGGGGTCATGTATCAAGATCTCACGCCTGCAAACCGGCACGAAAACCAGCACCTGTCCGGAATCACTAGGGCCGGGGTGAGGGAGAACACTCACGAAACGGTGCTAAGCTTTAGCACGCCCTAACTCCTGTTCACTTGAATTGGTGTTAATAAGTGTTAAGCTTAGCACCATTTAGGGGATCTGGGCCTTTGATGCTTTATGATTGATCAAAATAAATGTAGTTTGCCCCGGGGAACATGTAAGCAGCTTTGCGAGCACCACCCTCCCCCTCTTACACGCCTTGCTCTCAGCCCCCCCTCTTATCCTCACTGTCCCCCCTCTAATCCTCATCCTTCTCCTCCTCACACTCACTCCCCTGACTGTCCCCAGATCTTCACCCTCCCACCCCCATCTCACTAAACCAAGCCAACTCATTCAATCACCCGCTCCTCCATCCCCCACACAACCCCACTCCTCACTCAATACCCCACCAGGTACATACTCTCAATCCCCCCACACACATACACTCACTCACACTCAATTCCCATCCACAAACCCACACATTCATTCCCCCCATCCCCAAAACCCACTTAAGTCTCCCCACACACACACACACTCTCAATCACAACACACACCTACACACAACACACACTCAATCACAACTGAAAGTTACACTCAATCATGATACAGTCACACACTCTAATTCACAACACAAACACACTCAAAACACACACTCACGAAACACCCTCTCTCAATCACTATACACATACACACTCAATCACAACAGTCACACACATTCTCAATCACAACACACACAGACACACACTTTCATCTGGGGGGTAGTGCTGAGCATACAGATACTTAATCCCACTCACCCCCCCCCCCCCCACACACACACACACACACTTTCAATCTCCCCTCCCCCCCACACACACACACACTCGTCTTCCCAGGGCTCCCCCTCCTCAAACATACACACACTCAACCCACACCCCACATACATTCAATCACAACACACACTCAATCACAATTCAAACCCACACACTCAATCACAACACACACACAATCATAACAGTCGCGCACTCTTTCACCTGGGGGGGAGGATGGACTAGTACTAAGCATGCTTTGCCCTCCCCCCCATCCTCCCGTGAGCTGTGAGCTACTTGAAAATGGGGTGGGGAAATCGGCAGGGGGAGGGGGATTGTCTGTGACGGCCCCACCCCCAAAGCAAGGCCCCGCCCCCAAAGCACTGCCTGCCCCCACATCAAGCACAGAGACATAGCTGTTAGGAATGTGAGCACACAGCTCCACAGGCGGAGCTCACGGCTCTCTCCTTACACTGCTCAGACCCTGCCGCCACAACGAATCAAGCCCCCTTCAGCTGCATCACTTACCCCTCGGCATGGTGGGACGCTCCACGAGGTACTTCCTCCACGCCCTACACCACAGCCGTTGGCGCGTAATCGCCGCTCCGCGTGCCCCCCACGTTGCTTCCTCTCATGCGCACGACGGACTTACAGCGCACACACAACAGCCCCGCTCAGGCTCTGCCCCCAAACACCGCACAGTTACAATCTGGCTCTTGCTGAGTGTCACCTGAGCTCTAAGAACAGCAGCCAATGCGCTGAAGCTCCCTGGGCTCCTCCAGGCACGCCCCCTCTCCTGGTTGGCTGTTCCAGCTTTATATACCCTCTCTGTTCTGTGCTTCCTCGCTCATCATAGTTTTTGTATGTGTGTTTCACAGTGCTTGTTCTTTGATTCTCTCGGCTTGACGCGGCTTGGCAGACTTCCCCCTTTGGCTCTCGTCTCCGGCTTGTTCCTGATTACGTACCTTCTGGCTCCCTTCGACCACGGCTCTCACCTCGACCCTTCCGTACTTCTCCTACCCCTGATCTCGGCAACGACCATTCTTCTGGGAAAACCGGTACCGGCAAGTATTCATGGAATACTCCCCATCTGGCCTGGCACCATCTAATACCACAACCCGGACACGTCCCTGGCTCTGTCGGTGTATGTATTCATACCTGCCACCTCAGTTCTAGGGACAGGTCTGGTTTGCGGGCTACTCCGGTGTAACATTATGACGAGCCCACAAGACGCAGACCAGGCCCAACTGAGGCAAGCAATCTCTACGCTGATACAGCAAAACCAGGTCATGGCCGATCAGATTGTGGCCCTAACACGCCAAATGGCCAAACATTCGGCTCCAGTACTGGAAGCACCTGTACCTCTTTCTCCTCCACAGGCTGCGGAACCAGTCTGACCCAGCACTCTGGACGTGAAGATACCGCCTCCCAACCCGCAGGAGTGCAGAGGTTTCCTTAACCAGTGCGAGGTTCAATTTGAAATGGCACCCCTTCAGTACGACACCGGCCGGAAGAAGGTAATCTACGTGTACAACCTACTGACGGGCAGCGCGCTAGCATGGGCCTCGCCAGTCTTGGAGCTGCGCCCAGACCTGACACAAGACTACCTAGCTTTCAAGGGTGAGTTCCGACAAGTCTTTGATTCCCCTGCGCGCCGGGAGATGGCGTCTGTTTCCCTCCTCCAGATAACTCAGGGGCGAAGATCGGTGACACAGTATGCAGTGGCATTTCGCACGCTCGCCGCCTAGACGAACTGGGGACAAGAGCCCCTCGTCTCTGTCTTCTGGCAAGGTCTCTCGGAGTCCATCAAGGACGAGCTTGCTCGGCAACCCAGGCCAGACCAATTGGAGATGCTCATCGACTTGGCCGTACGTGTTGATCAACGCATCCAGGTACGATGCTTGGAGCGTCAGCATGCTCGGCCACTAACGTTCCTACCACCCTTCCCCAACTTTACTCTGGTTCCTAGACCATCTCCTTTGCAGCAGCTGGCACTGGAGCCTCCCGAGCCAATGCAATCAGGGGTGCAACAGATCCGGAATCCACTACAACACCGCTATGCCGGCGGACTCTGTTTCTACTGTGGATCTCCTGAACATCTGGTCCGTGCATGCCCTTTGCGTCCGGGAAATGGGAACACTCAGTGAGTATGGAGGGGCTCTCACTGGGTGTTATCTCTTCTCGTCCCCTCCCCAAGGAGGCACTGCCAAAGAAACTTACGATTCCTATTTCTCTCGCAGGCACTGAGTTTCGCAAATCTACTGCTGCCTTTATCGACTCCGGTGCTGGAGGAAACTTTGTAGACCTCGATTTCACCAAACAGTACCGGATATCTTTGGTGAAGAAGGCCCACCCTATCGCCTTGGTTGGAATTGATGAACGTTCGCTGTCTCCAGCCTTTATCTCGCTACAGACCGTACCTCTCCTCCTACCTACCTACTCCCACAGCGAGACCCTGGTTCTTGACACCATCCAGGCTCCAGGGACACCGATAACACTCGGCCTACCTTGGTTGCAGAAGAACAACCCTCCAATTGACTGGGTCTCACCTACCCCCATCACCTGGAAACCGAGGTCAGGGAAGTCTCCCAAACTCTTGGCTAACACAATGACTCAGGATTCCATTCTTCCTCCCGTGTACCACCCTTTCCGTGAGGTCTTTAACAAGGTCCGCTCAGAACAATTGCCTCCTCATCGGTCCTACGATTGCCCCATTGATTTGTCCCAGGATAAACCTTGCCCAAGTCCAAGACTTACCCATTGTCGATACCTGAGTCTCAAGCCATGGAAGACTACATAAAGGAGAATCTTGAGAAAGGATTCATACGGCCCCTCCAGTTCCCCGGCGGGAGCGGGGTTCTTCTTCGTGAAAAAAAAGGATGGTTCTCTGAGGCCATGTATTGAATACCGGGGCATGAACGGTATCACCATCAAGAACCGCTATCCTCTCCCCTTGATCACGGAGCTCTTCGATAAACTGCGAGGGGCTAAGATCTTTTCCAAATTGGATCTCCGTGGGGCTTACAACTTGGTCCGCATCAGGCAGGGCGACGAGTGGAAGACGGCCTTCAACACCCGCACTGGGCATTATGAGTACCTCGTCATGCCTTTTGGTTTATGTAACGCCCCGTCCGTCTTAAAGGACTTTATTAATGTATTTCGTGAGGTGCTCAACATCTTTGTTATTGTCTACTTAGATGACATTTTGATCTTCTCCAAAAATCTCTAGGATCACATTCGTCACACCTCGTACGTCCTCTCACGTCTACTCAAACATCACCTGTACGCCAAACTAGAGATGTGTACCTTCCATCAACGCTCTACCCAATTTCTGGGCTACATTATTTCGGATGAAGGCTTTTTGATGGATCCAGGTAAACTCCAGTCAGTTACGGAATGGCCCAGATCAGAAACTTTCAAGGCTATCCAGACGTAAAAAATTACGTCTCACAGGAATATGCATTTTGTTTGATCAGGTCCGGAAATATAAATAAAGCTCGCTTTTGCTTCCCCCCTACTACGAACTACTATCGGAAGTTCATTCGTAATTTCTCCACCCTAGTGTCCTCCATCACGGCGTTGACTAGAAAAGGGGCTGACCATTCTGCCTCGTCCGCCGAAGCTATCTCCGCCTTCCAGGCCCTTAAAGAGGCATTCGTCACGGCACCGATCCTGCGCCACCCCAACACGGATCTTTCCTTTGTAATAGAAGTTGCCGCATCGGACTGCGGTGCAGGGGCAGTACTATCACAGAGGTTCTCGCCCCAGGATAAACTTCACCCTTGTGCGTATTTCTCCAAGAAATTCTCCTCCGCCGAGAGAAATTACGACGTCGGCAACAGAGAGTTATTGGCTGTTAAGATGGCACTACAAGAGTGGAGACATCTGTTGGAAGGGTCAAAGGAGCCATTTTCTATCTTAACGGACCACAAAAATATACTGTATATTGAAGGAGCACGTCGCCTCGGTCCTCAACAAGCTCGCTGGGCACTCTTCTTCTCTCGCTTCAACTATCACGTATCCTACATCCCTGGAACGAAGAACGTGAAGGCAGATGCGTTGTCCAGACAATACTCCTCGGAAGACAGGCCTGAGGCATCTTTGGAACCAATCCTACCTCCCGAAAGAATTTTGGCTACTTCCACCTTCAAATCGCTAGGCAAGATCAAAAGGGACCAGCAACAGATCCCTTCAAACATGGCGATCCCCTCTAATAGGCTCTTCGTCTCGCCCAGATTCATTTCACAGGTCCTAGATTGGGGACACTCTTCTAAACCCGCAGGTCAACCGGGCTTCAGAAGGACGTTAGACTTATTTCATCTGAACTTTTGGTGGCCCAGTATGTCTAAAGACATTGCGGAATTGTGACGGTTCAGGGGATTCCTTCCCCTCCATGTGTTTCTGGCGCTGCGCTTCCTCCTGCCTCTCATGTCCCTTCCTTGCCTCCCCGTTCTGTTCTCCCTTCCTCCTCCTGCATCCGTCCCTCTGCTGCAGCCCCGATGCTCTCCCGGCATCTGCGCGCATTCCACACAGGGCACGCGCGTCTTCCCATTCTCCCATTAACCTTTACAGTGCTCCCCGCTCACGTCCACCCTCTGCTCCTGCTCCGGTCCCCTTACCTCCTGCAGACCCTCCTCTGGTTCTCCCTCCGCCCTCGCCTGTGCGCGCGGACTCTAACCTTACAGAGGGCGCGCGCACACGCTCCTCTTGTAGGCCTTCCCAGACCTCTGGCTCCTCCTCTCATGCTTTACAAGCTATCTCCCTCTCTGCCTCACCTGTCTCCTCCATCTCTCCTTCTCACCTATCCCTGCTACCTCTCACTTCACCCTCTGCTCCTCCTCTCTCTCCCATTGGTGTTCCCTCCTTTATAACCCCTGTCTGTGCTCTCACTCAATGCTCTGCATAGTTCTTTGTAACCTCTATGTGTGCAGTCCAATGATTGGCTCTCCTGTGTTTCCCAGCTTCTGTTCCTGCTCCTGCTTACCCTTGGATCTCCCTGGCTTGACCTCTGCTTTGTACTGAATTACCCTGCTCTTTCCTGCCCTTGAACCCTGCTTACGGATACGACCTTGCTGACTTCTGTTATCCCTGGACTCTGGCTTACGGACATTACTATCCTCACTCTGAAACCCAAGGTGTTGCAAGTATACCTAACCTTCTTTCTACAGGCAAGGCAATGCCATAACACACTTCGGGCACACCCTCACTGCTGTGGGTGCGTGGTAAAACCCTTCTCACCTCAGAACTGGGGACTGGCCAGGTCTGCGGGCATACAGGCGTTACAGGAATACACTCGCGCTTATCCTGTATGAGCCCAGAACAAGACATTTCCACAGAAACCTTAGGAACTTCTCCTGTCAGTGCCTGGTCATCCATGGTCCCATATCTCCATGGATTTCATAGTCAATCTCCCTAGGTCTAGGGGCTTCAACACCATGTTAGTTGTCGTAGACAGGTTTTCAAAGATAGCCCACTTCATCCCCCTCAAGGGACTGCCCTCCTCTCCCGCCCTAGCAGACATTTTCTCCGAGCATATCTTTAGGATCCATGGCATTCCGTCTTCCATTGTCTCTGACAGAGGTTTCCAGTTCGTCTCCAAGTTCTGGAGGACCTTCACTAAAAGACTGGGAATTGTCTCTTCCTTCTCCTCTGTATACCACCCGCAGTCCAATGGACAGACAGAGAGAAGTAACCAGTCGCTGGAAAAATACCTCAGATGTTTCATCTCCGATTCCCAGGACGATTGGTCCCAACTCCTCCCGTGGGCAGAGTACGCGGTCAATTCGGCCCAAAGCAAATCCACCCGAGAATCTCCATTCTTTGTCAATTATGGGTTTTTCCCCCTCCCTGCTTACCTATTTCCAATGTTGCTTCTGGGGTACCGGTGGTAGACGAACGGATTTCCACTCTCCAAGACATTTAGTCCAAGGTACAATCGTCTCTCCACAAGGCCGCCGATACTGCTAGACTTCAGGCCAATCGCCACCGTTGGCCGGCACCCAACTACATGCCAGGGGATTTAGTATGGCTCTCTTCAAGAAACATCCGCTTGAGAGTTCCTTCCCCTAAATTGGCTCCTAGGTTTTTGGGACCCTTTCCCGTCGTGGAGCAGATTAACCCAGTGGCGTTTACCTTAAACTACCACCCTCCATGAGGATCCCAGACGTTTTTTATGCCTCGCTATTAAAACCCCACATTGCCAATCGTTTCTTTTCTAAACAGACCAGCAAGCCAGATCCAGTCACGGTACTCAATAACGAAGAATACGAGGTACAAGCCTTACTGGACTCCCGCATCTCCAGGGCGCAGCTTCAGTTTTTGGTCCACTGTAGGGGTTTTGGACCCGAGGAGAGGTCTTGGGTTCCGCTCAAAGACATCCATGCGCCCAACCTCCTGAAGACTTTTAGGAGGAAATTTCCAGAGAAGCCGTTCTTGGATTGTCCTGAGGCCGATCCTGAAGAGGGGGGTACTGTTAGGAATGTGAGCACACAGCACCACAGGCGGAGCTCACGGCTCTCTCCTTACACTGCTCAGACCCTGCCGCTACAACCACGCAAGCCCCTTTCAGTTGCATCACTTACCCCTCGGCATGGTGGGACGCTCCACGAGGTACTTCCTCCACGCCCTACGCCGCATCCGTCGGCGCGGAATCGCCGCTCCACGTGCACGCGCGCACCCCACGTTGCTTCCTCTCATGCACACGTTGGACTTACAGTGCACACAAAACAGCCCCTGAACTTATCCCTGCTCAGGCTCCGCCCCCAAACACCGCACAGTTACAATCTGGCTCTTGCTGAGTGTCACCAGGGCTCTAAGAACAGCAGCCAATGCGCTGAAGCTCCCTCGGCTCCTCCAGGCACGCCCCTCTCCTGATTGGCTGTTCCAGCTTTATATACCCTCTCTGTCCTGTGCTTCCTCGCTCATCATAGTTTTTGTATGGTTGTTTCACAGTGCTTGTTCTTTGATTCTCTCGGCTTGAAGCGGCTTGGCAGACTTCCCCCTTTGGCTCTCGATTTCGGATTGTTCCTGTTTATGTACCTTCTGACTCCCTTCCACCACGGCTCTCACCTCGATCCTTCCATACTTCTCCTACCCCTGATCTCGGCAACGGCAACGACCATTCTTCTGGGAAAACCGGTACCGGCAAGTATTCACGCAATACACCCCATCTGGTCTGGCACCATCTAATACCACAACTCGGACACGTCCCTCGCTCTGTCGGTGTGTGTATTCATACCTGCCACCTTAGTTCTGGGGACAGGTCTGGTCTGCGGGCTACTCCGGCGTAACAATAGCAGCCAGCGCGGAACTTGAGCTCAACTCCAGCACCAGCCAGCAGGCTCCCACCCAGGGCAACCAACGGGGGGGGTCTGTTAGGGTTGGCGTCCCGGGCCGGTGAGTCAGGGGGTCCAGCAGCCCGGGCCCCCTACGCGGCCGTGCCCATGTCAGAAAAAAAATAAAGAATATTGAGGAGAGGAGATCCAATCAGGGCCTTCCTCATGGGCGCGGGCTAGAAGCTAATATAAGCAACTGCACAGGTGGGAGAAACGTGTTTGTATGTTCCCAGCTGTGCTTCTGCTTATTCAAAATACAAACACAAATAAATACTGTTATCTGTACTGTCTGTCTGACTGTATTACCCTGTACTGTTGTGTGTGTGTGTGTACATTATACTCTGTGTTTATCTCTGTAGTGTCATGTGTCGTCCATCTGTCCGTCCCATGTCCTACCTACCAAGCACTGTATCCTGGCTGTCATCCGCGGCCATCAGCACCAGGCACTCTGCCGCCCAGTAGTGGTGTGCTTCAATCTGCAGGACCCCCAGCCACATGTCTTCCCTCCCTCAAAGCCACCCGGGCCCTGCCCTAGGCCTCTGGATCCTCTGCTACCCCCCCCTGGGCCCTACTGGTATCCTCTGCTCCCCCCCCCCTACCGGAATTCTCCGCCCCCCCCCCCTACTTGCATCCTCCGCGGGCCATCTGCAGTAGCCTCCGGGCGGACGGGCCTAAACGCACCCTCCCCAGCAAGTCTCCTCAGCCTCCCCACCCCAGGTACCAAAAGCCACCAGGCCTAGGCCTCCCTCTGGATCCTCTGCCTCCCCCACCCCAGGCCCTACCGGCATCCTCCGCGCCCCCCAGACCCTACCGGCAACCTCCGCTGACCCCCCTATTGGAATTCTCCAACACCCCCCTTCTACCGGCATCCTCCGTGGCCAGTCTGCAGTGGTGTCCTCACCAGCCATGCGCCTTAACGCGTCCTCCCCAGCCATGCTCCTCAGCCCCTCCACCCAAGGTACCAAAAGCCAACCGGGTCCTAGGCCTCTGGATCCTCAGCCCCCCCACCTCAGGCCCTACCGGCATCCTTTACCCCACCCCCAGGCCCTACAGGAATCCTTTCCACCCCGTTACTACCGCATCTTCCGCCCCCTCCCCTCCTGCAGCAGGCTTTAGTGGCACCCGGGCCTTAACACGGCCTGCTCAGCCACGCTTCCCCCCGCTCCCGAGTTGTGTCCCCACCCCGTTCCCCCAGGGCCGATTGGAGGCCCCAGAGTTCCCCCGCCAGGACCGGTTGAAGCCTCCCCCCGCAGACCGATCGAAGGCCCCCCTTGCAGACTGGTTGAAGAGGTACTGTAATTAATACTCATCAATACTGTACCCCTTACACCCATACTTAACCCCCCCAGGCCTGTACTTAACCCACCCCCAAGCCTATACTTAACCCCCCCAAGCCTATACTTAACCCTTCCCCCAAGCCTATACTTAACCCCTTCCCCCCAGGCCTATACTTAACCCATTCCCCCCAGGCCTATACATAGCACTCCTTTTGCTACAAATATATATATATATATATATATATATATATATATGATGTGGTGGGTTCTGGTGTTAGAGCTTTCTGGAATTGTGCGTTTATTAATTTTCAACTGGTATCAGTTGGTTGGAGGTTGGTGGCCCCTCCTCCCAGCGGGTACGCTCGCCCCTCCTCCCAGCGGGTACGCTCGCCCCTCCTCCCAGCGGGTACGCTCGCCCCTCCTCCCAGCGGGTACGCTCGCCCCTCCTCCCAGCGGGTACGCTCGCCCTTCCTCCCAGAGGGTACGCTCGCCCCTCCTCCCAGCGGGTACGCTCGCCCCTCCTCCCAGCGGGTACGCTCGCCCCTCCTCCCAGCGGGTACGCTCGCCCCTCCTCCCAGCGGGTACGCTCGCCCCTCCTCCCAGCGGGTACGCTCGCCCCTCCTCCCAGCGGGTACGCTCGCCCCTCCTCCCAGCGGGTACGCTCGCCCCTCCTCCCAGCGGGTACGCTCGCCCTTCCTCCCAGCGGGTACGCTCGCCCTTCCTCCCAGAGGGTACGCTCGCCCCTCCTCCCAGCGGGTACGCTCGCCCCTCCTCCCAGCGGGTACGCTCGCCCCTCCTCCCAGCGGGTACGCTCGCCCCTCCTCCCAGCGGGTACGCTCGCCCCTCCTCCCAGCGGGTACGCTCGCCCCTCCTCCCAGCGGGTACGCTCGCCCCTCCTCCCAGCGGGTACGCTCGCCCCTCCTCCCAGCGGGTACGCTCGCCCCTCCCCACTTTTTAAGTAGCAGTTTTTTTCCATGTTCCTGTGCAGGACGGGTCCACTGAGGCCATTCTCCCTCCACTGCAGAGTGGTGCTAGGACCTGCAGACCGGTCAGACCGTGACGTGGCTGCAGCCTAGTAACGCTTTGGCCAAAGGGTTTAACTAAATGAACGGCAGCTTTCAGTATTATAATAACAAGAAAACGTTTAATTTAAAGTTGCATCCGAATTTTGTTCGTGGTGGGTTGGGGGGGGGGGCTCCTTTCATTTGTCCTGGGCCCCATGAGTTCTGTTGGCGGCCCTGCCCCCGCCCCCGCCGTATTGCGAGGTTTAGCAGCACAGTAGTTACGTCACTGCCTCTGTTTCAGCCTCACTCTGGATCCATTTGCCGGTATTCCAGTCCCGCTCTACTTCACTTTGCCTAATCCAAAATCAGTTATCTGTCACCCTGTCCAGGCATCGCTGCTCTTGTCTTGCCTGAGACCCTGACAGCACTAGAATATAGTATTAGTTAGACCAGGGGAGCGCGGGGCCTCTGTAAACCCTGCACCCTCACCCAGACCCCCCCCCCCCCCCCCGCAGACAGTCTCTGTTTGCTGTGATTAGCCCGTTGCCGCCAGAGGAGAAAGGAATTAATTTCAGGGCCTTTTTGAGAAATATTGATGCTGGTCGAATGAATAATAGTACCTACTGTACGTTGAATTTCTTCAGAGTTTCCTTATAACTCTACTCATACCCCAACATCATAATAACTCCCCCGGGAAAGACACAAACCTGACTATTTACTTACCGCGGGTACAACATCAGGTGAATAATGACGGAGGAAGAGGATTAGAGATGTAGGAAACGGTGCAAAATGCATTAGCAACATCTCAAACACTTTTTCTCAAATTCGATTCCCGGTGAAATATTTCGCCAAGCCTCACAGGGCTGATAATGTCGCCTAACAGTGCGATTTCAGTGAAAACATCGCCAGGCAGTGAGCGAAACATGGTGTGTGCCCTATTTATAGTCTCAGCATTAAGCGATTTTACAAATGATCATTATTAAATGAAACTGAAATGCACATTAATATCTTTAAAGAGGACAAGGTTGTGCTATTCCAGAAGAAGCAGAAGCCAGGTAGACAGGCCCTGAATCTCACTGCACTTCAGGCCTCCAGTGTTTCAAAGAAATTTACGGCACCACATCCTGACTTGGGATGAGAAAATATGGATATCTCCGCCCTGTCCCACATAGATCATACAAAGAAAAAGCTTTTGGAAATATTTCAAATGATGGAGCAAACCATTACCATTAATTGACGCCCGTATGTCGTACCCGGTACAGGGCGGTCGCTGCCACACCAGGGGGCCCATGCTGCACTGTTTGTGCTATACGTGAAATGCTCATTGTGTAGGGGTAAATGGTGTTCCCCAGGGCCATCGAAGCGATGAACGGGATCCCCTCCACCACGGGATCGGTGCGAAAGTGATCACGATCGCAACAGTCCGGCGGGCACAATGATTTCCGGCATTGTCAAGCTTAAAGCTGGCAGACGAGGCGTTACATGAGCGAGTGCTATTTTGACATGGCAGATTCAACGTGTATTGCTATCTGGGACTTGGGCATTAAGAGCTATAACTTGGATTCTGACTGTTAGAAATATAGGAGAAAAAGGAAAAAATGTTTATTATATATTTCCTGTTTATTTCTGTGCATAGAATTAGAAATAAACAATGTCTAATGTGTGCATTGTCCAGAGATTATCACTGGGATTTGAACAAAGCCAGTTTCTTTATAGCTGGGACACGTCATCTCCCATACAAAATATAACAGAAGGAGGTGGGATTTTCTCTCTCTTGAATGGGGATGGAGCTTCAGGCTGGGGCTCAGAAGCAGGACCCCATGCTGATTTGACATGAGAAGTGCCAGGTTGTGGGCTGGCAGACCAGGGCGCCTGGGCACCATTCCTCGGTGCACTCAACCTCTCCATTGGTTTTGCACAGACATTTGTTTTCACATGTACTGTCCTTCCAGAAGGTGTCATTGTATCGGACAAAGTTAGCTGTAGAGAGGAGAGAAGACAACACGTTGACATCAATTTTATTTTATTTATTTATTTATGAAATGTTTTACCGGGAAGTAATACATTGAGAGTTACCTCTCGTTTTCAAGTATGTCCTGGGCACAGATTTAAGACAAATAATACATGTTTTCAAATACAGTTACATAATGAGCAGGGTATACATTATATACAAGACATTGCATGCACAGTTAAAGATCATTTATATTATGGGCGAGCATCTTAGGCTAAGGCCCCGCTCCCAGAGTCAGCGCGCCCGCACTGCAGACAGGCGGTGCGCTGACATACACAGACCGCGATATGCGGTCTGTAGGGAGCGGGAGCCGGAGCGGGAGGTGGGCGGGAGTGGGAGGTTTGACAGGGAGGGGGGCGTGGCTTGAGCGGAGGGACCCGCTACTCTTCCCCCCCCTCCCTCCACGGACTCGGGCTGGAGCTGCTGATGATAAGCAACACACACACACTCATACACACACACACACACAGGCACTCATATACACACACACACACACACACACAGACAGAGGCAGGCACTCACGCACTCATACACACACACACACAGACAGAGGCAGGCACTCACGCACTCACGCACTCAGACACACACAGACAGGCACACACACAGACAGGCACGCACGCACTCAGACACACACACAGACAGGCACTCACGCTGCTTTCACTCCACACTCCTCCCCGCTCCACGAAGCCTCTCCTCCTCCCGAAGCCTCCCCTCCCCATTGGCTCACAGCCACACCACGTGATGCATCAACGCTAGGAATCACCATTTTCTTGTGTCTCATAGCGGCTGACGCGCCACAGCGTGTAGTCAGGATTCCCCTGCTGGTGGGGAACTCGCGTGTGGCCGCCCGCGCCAACGAGCGCAACGGGACCGAGGCCTTAGGCGCTCTAGCTACAAGATACACAGTTAGCAGGCACAGACAGCATAACATTTTGCAGCTCCCCAATAAGCAATATGAATATAGTAATATAACTACATCTAATTCTGCTCCTCAGTGCTGCTGTGAAGCTATTTTCTCCTTACCAGGGGTGCTTGAACTCCCACTCCATGAAAAATGTGTGTTCAAGATTCAATAGCAAGGAGAAGAAGGTTTCACAGCATAGTAAATATGTAACCAACTAACCAGAAGCAGTGTCTATGCCTATTGAAGCACTTAGAACCATGGATACATCTGACACAGAAGAAGTGGGCATCCAGCTGCGAAACGCGTCTGTAGTGTCATAACAGGGGAGTTCTTACACTCTGCTGTAACCATAAAGACTCTTAGATATGATATAAATGCTGCCTACTGTCGGAGTCATTTGTAAGAAAAATACATTACATACAGTATATCTTTAAGTCTGGATCGCTATGCAATTTCAATAGCATATATGCTCACAGTTATTCAGTAGGGGTCAGTAAGAGACACGCAGCTATCTCCCATTGTCATGCATTATAACAATAGGATGCACAGATATTTCACACTATTTTGTTCTCTCACCCCTCCTCACATTCAACAACAGCTATATACTGTAAATACCTTGGTGAGATGAAAAAATGTAACTAAGAGAAATGTACCTAATTCCTCTTAATTGGTGCACACCCTTAATCATTGAATTACTGATAAGTTAATTTATCATATGGAGGTAAGTTAAAATGTACCTTTTATTGAATCACTTAAAATAATTCAGCTACTAGGACAGACACACCTTTGTGAGGTGATGAAGTGAAATAGACAGAGTACAACTATATCACCTCTGCTGTTATCAATGAGTTAGTTCTGCGATGATGGCATGTTCTTGGATCACCTGTAATTCTCTCACAGACTAGTAACAAGCACTTGGAAGGATACTGTATGGTGTTGTTATTAGTTACACGTGTGTGCCAACACCTGACGGATATATACAAAATTGAACCTTATAGTGTGCTAAAATAAATTAAAACCGCAGTTGCAAAAGAACTGTGAATTTCACATTCGCACCGAGGGCTGCAAGTTCGGTGTGAAATCAGTCAGTAGCAATTATACCTGTGTGACAAGCAGAATGTCCTGGGTTACAGTGTATAGTGTGCTTAATTTTTCCTGAAAGCTTAATCAGCATACAGTATAGCACACAGTGATTACAGGTATGCACCAATTAAAAGGAATTACATTTCTCTCAGCTACATTTCTCTAACAATCCTAATCCTCAGGTAGCCCCCCTCCCCTGGTACATTACATTCAACTACCATATGCTGCTCCAGCAAAATTCTCTCTTCCCCTTTTCCCTATTGCCTGGCTGGGATTAAAAAATTGAAGAGAACTGTCCTAGTCATGATGAATATTCACGATTCAGTGAACATACCTTCATACACACAGCCGCCAGGTGCGCTAAACTGATCCACCTGGAAAACCCAACGTCCAGGAGTGTTCACATTGGATGTCTGTCTAATTTTAACGATATCAGGGGTCCGGGAGCCAGGAATGTTGAAGTAATGAGTCTTATCTCCACTGTTAAAGCCAGCCTGTTATACAGAGAAAAATAACTCATCTTATTTACAGAATACCAACCGTGAAAAACTTCCTTTAAAATCCCACCATTAGAATACTGGAAATTATAGTACCATAAAATGAATAAGCCCAACAAATTTAAAATACAACATCAGGGAAATGAGACCACTGTCTAAAAGATCTTACAATCTAAGTAGTGTGCAAAGAATTAACAAAGAAGTAGAGACGTAGATTGTGCATTTGTTTGCAATACTTGGCCAAGTGGGTGAGTAAGTGGCTCTGCAGGGGCCAGTGTAGCCGGATTTTAAAGTGACTTAAGAATTCTCAAGTGGGAAGGTGGGACTTGAATGGGGAGAGCAGATTCTCGGGAAATACTTAGGGAAAGAAGTTGCATAGATTGAGAGAAGTGAATGATGAAGGTTTCAGACAGAAGTAGAGACAAGTGAGGTGGTGTAGACACAACTTTGAGCAGGACAGATGGACTTAGCAAGTTATCTATGCAGATATACAGGGAGGGTGAGGTGTAAAACCTTGAAAGTGATGAGAATTGAGATCTGTGTGGTGAGGTGAGAGACGAGTACAGTAGTACCAGTGTCAAAAAACTACAGCACCCAAACTCAAAATATACAGATACTTAGAGAAGTCCATTGATTAAGTTGCTATGCTGGCTGGGATGCCTGTTTAACACTAATCAGAGTGTATAAAGTGCAACAAAAAGAAAAGGATACTCTCAAATATAATGTAATAACAAAATAGATAACTGATAACAAAGTGAGGATCATCACATCAACGCAGCTCCTTCTAATGATCCAGATATTTATTGACATTGATACTGTATTTATTACCACATAGGCGTAGGATGCTTATTTAGGCTGCTCTTATAGTACTGGCTACGCTGACGGCGCACAGCACAGTCGCAAGTACTTTAAGTCCGTCGCGGGTGCCCATAGTGGGTGCGACCGTGACACGCAGCAACATAGCTACCAAGATCTCTGAAGATAAGGGGATTTGAGAATGACAGCGGCGGCGGCGTGACGTCAGCGGCACGTGAGCGGGTCAGCCAATCAGAGCTAACTGCTCACGGCCAAGCCTCTGCCACGCCCCCTGTTGCCCTCCCTTGGTCTCCTGCACTAGCAATCGCAATCGCTACGGAGACGGCTGATGTCAGCGGTCGCGTAGCCGGTCGCACAGCCAGTACTATAAGCGCAGCCTTAGTATGCTCTGTTGGAGTAGTCAGACCAATCTTCCCCCAGAAAACCAGAACATTTCTGGTACGTCACAAGGTCACTGTGAAGGTTAAACACCAATAACATCACTGGCAGGTGTCTCTGGAATTAGAGTGTCCCCAGGGCTAGAAATAGTGAGGTTTTAGCTCCGGGGACTCCCCCCCCCCTCTCCCCTCCTCCTTCCCTCATCCCCTCCCTCCCTCCCTCCCTCACCCACCCACCTTCTAAATTCTGGAAAAAGAAAAGAAACAGCAGCTGGGAGTGAAGGCTGTGTGTTTATTGCAAAGGTGCACAGGTCTCTAATTTTATGCAAGTATTAGTTAACTCCACGATATTTGCAAAAATATCTGGAAAGTTGAGGTCAAAGGTGTTCTCTGGAAGGAACACTGTGTATTTGCTTTGGCAAAAGTTAATATCTGTGCAACTTGCTGCCTTGCTGGAACTGTCTAAAATGTCCCAAATCCACAGGCTTGTTTGACTGGATACGGCAAAGTAATATGTCTGGGTAATTACTGTGTTCGTGCAGCAACGGACAAATACTACAATATTATTTGATAGTCAGATCCACATGTTCGGGGTGCGATCTGATACCGTACCTGGGCAGGTATGCCTCCTAATCCTGTCCTTGGGTCTCCACCGCTGGCTGTCCCAGTCGTCCATTCAATGTTCCCATAATTCAGTATAATAAAGGCTCTCTTCTCGTCAGTGGTCAGAACAGCCTGGAAAGTGTTTGTCTGGGTACAAATAATGCAGACGCATATTGGTATACATAAACCGATAAGTATACAATCAAAGTTATTACATACCCAGTGTGGAGCAGTACGTCTCAGTCTCCCAGATGAATAGTCCTTCAACCGATAGGGGCTGGAGAAGGACACTTTAAAGAGGCTATGCAAGCAGCTTAAAAAATGGTTTAATATTTGCAGCCTTTGATTACCTTTACTGAAAATGAATAACCTAAGCTGTTGATCAATTCATTCTCCCGTGATCGATCAGCAAAATCCTGTTCCCCAGGCATCACTAAACTTAAAGCACTTGATGAGTAGTGTTTTTTTAAGGCACTTTGGTTGCACTAATTAGTGCTCTTCGTTACTTAAACGCCCACCCTTGTACTTCATCACAACTCTAAACGGCTGCCTTTCAGTTTCAAATCAATCGTGCAGTCAGTGTAACTCAGCAGCTACAATGTATCCTTATATTACAAAGGCAACATTATCGTATACACTAATATCTTATTACACAATAATAATATAATAAATAATAATATATACTGTACTAATAATATAATATATAATAATATGGCTCCGGATAACAGGAAAGTACCACTCAAACTGCTGCGAATATTAGCAACAAATTATCACAAACAGGAAAGTGTTACAAAGATCTTGCACTGCTGGGGAGGTGGCTAAAGCCTGTTGTAGAATGCAGAGGATGCTCAGTATATTAAATCTCATATAAAATAGTATTGAGTTGAATTAAAAAAAAAAAAGGGAAATAAGTATTATTTAATACAGCAGAACTGATTCCTTAAAAAAAAAAAAAAAACACCCGTAGGATATTGTTGGATTGCTGCTTTAACCCTCCGCTCTGAGCATTGTGTGCAGACAGCCAAAATCAAATACATGAAATGCACATGTGTTGTGATAGTGCTAATAGGAATAGCAAAAAGTGATTACATTAAAGCTCACTACCAGACTTACTATCTGTTCCTGTGATACCCAACGTGCTGCTCAGGAAGCCACAAGGGGCACTTAGTACTACTGTACCTGAGCACATTCTTCCTACTGATAATCTGCAGCGAGTCTTCTATCAATAAGCAAACCTGCACTGGCACAGAGGGGCAGATACCACTTACAGGGCAGCCGTGGGTAAAAGTGTCATTGTGCAGCAGAATATATTTATTTGGGCAGAGTCCCAGTTAATGCGTACAAGATTAATAGCTCCCATAGCATTCATGTGAAAGATTAGAGAATTAACCCGTGGGCAGATTTGTGCATCAGCAATGACTTGCTGTTGGCAGCCTTTGTCTTGTTGACGACACACCATCTGACTGCAGAGAGTAAAGAATCAGTCCGGAATTCAAATTCACATGGTCGTCATGTGCCTATTTTCTGAATACTGTAGCTCGTGAGATTCTCTCATCCGGCTGCCGTTAAATATATCCTGTTATTTTAATGCCATATAACTTTCTCTGCCTCCCTGTCTGATGTGGGGGGGGGGGCGAGGGGGGAGGTCGGGAGTAACCAGGATTATGTATTAAAATAAAACAGATTCAAAGAATTATGATTATGTGCGGCTCTCGTTTTCCGTTCAGCCACATTTTTTTCAAATGAATAAAAAAGGACAGCGGATGTATCTGCGTATACAGTACATTGGTTTACATTTTGCAATTCACAGAATGGGCTAAGAATATATGGAAAGAATATGAAAGGCATGCAGAGTATCTCTGGGGCAAATTAGGGGTCCCATAATAAGACAAGTAGGGCCATATTTGTAAATATGGGCATTTTTTGCATTTATTGGAGCTTTTTTATATTTGGTGTCCTTGGCAGCTGTTTATTTATCAGCTGTTTCCTGACCAGATTCCTGTTTGCCTGAGCACCCAGTTGTACTACGCTTTAACTTCTTAAGGCCCCTGCTAGGGGCATCCCAAGAAGCGGGCTCTGAGACTCTCTCTGTGCAGTGATGTCTAATGTCAGATCATTGTCAGGGATTATTTCAGATGAATGTTTCCCATATGTATGTTAACACACACACACACACACACATGCACACACGCACGCGCATACACACACACACGCACGCGCACACACACACACGCACGCGCATACACACACGCACGCGCATACACACACACACGCACGCGCATACACACACACACACACACACGCACACACGCACGCGCATACACACACACACACGCACGCGCATACACACACACACACACACACACGCACGTGCATACACACACACACACACACACACACGCACGCGCATACACACACACACACGCGCGCGCGCGCACGCATACACACACACACACGCATGCGCATACACACACACACACACACCACCCTGCCTGAATTCCTGTGTAATTTTCATAGGTAATACACTAGATAACGTGATCCTGCATTTCGTACAAACTAAGGAGTTTAGTAATTAAAGTGCAGTAGCTATTACACCAGGGGTGGGCAACTCCAGTCCTCAAGGGCCACCAACAGGTCAGGTTTTCAGGATATCCCTGCTTGGGAGCAGGTGGCTCAATCAGTGGCTTGGTCGAAGATTGAGCCTCCGGTGCTGAAGCAGGGACAAATTGAGCCACCTGTGAGGAAGCAGGGACAAATTGAGCCACCTGTGAAGCAGAGACCGATTGAGCCAACTGTGCTGAAGCAGGGATATCCTGAAAACCTGACCTGTTGATGGCCCTTGAGGACTGGAGTTTCCCACCCCTGTATTACACTGATGACTGTGTTGTCTACGTGATCATCAGCGTACCAATGGTTTCTTAAGAAACTCCACATGGAGAGACCACCTTGGGAGGCATACTCTGCATATAAGAGATCACGCACCTTTTTGGACCGTGACCCAAAATAGGCCACTTTATCCCAGGTGGCCACAAAAGACCAGGTCGCCTTATAGTGGAGGTTTGGAAAATACTTCTTTATGTCCTGGGTAATCCTCTGCAAGAGCGTAGGCTCCGTGCTCTGACGGTAATACACTGATCCCGCAATTTGATTGTTCACATCCCCCCAATAGGGGGCGACGAAAGGGCTGCCATCGGACAGCGGGAAGGCGTCAGGGGTGTACTTGGAAACAGGGACCCCAAATGAAATCACTCCATTGTTGTTCACCTAGAAACACAAAGCAGGAGGTTACCACCGGTGGATCTCTATGGCATATAACCCTTTGCTATCATACAGTGCAAGCCTCCCCACTTAGATACACAGACACAAATATACATCCATGCACAAGTCTCTGTGGATACACGGCTTAGGTGCATTACACACAGTGCTAGTGGCTTGTTGACATTCAACGCACTACATGCCCGGGTCCCAGCTATCTAAAAGAGCTTCTAGTTCCCTACACTCCCATTCACTCACTTCCATCTGCAGGTGAAGGACCCCTAACAGTTCCCAGAATCTCCTTAACTTCCTTTGGGGCCCGAGCTTTTAGCCCCGCTGCTCTCACTCTCTGGAACATGCTGCCTCGTACAGTTTGAAAGACCCCTCTCTGGAAATCTATAAGAACAGGCTCAAAACCTACCTGTTTACCCAGGCATATAAGTAATGAACCACAACCTATCCGGCATTTAATAGCTACATTACTGTCTCGTCCTGCATTGCATCTGTCCTTTTCTTTGGTCTTGTTTATAACCTTAAATGTTTTCTTCTATTTCCCTTTTTGTAACTGTGAAACGCTTTGAGTCCCATTAGGAGAAAAGCGCTACATAAATAAATAAATGTATTATTATTATTATGAGTATACACCGGCCCGTATTTCCCAATATGTCCACCAGGCCCGGGCCTAGGGTTGGAGGATTGGAGTAAAGCCCCCCTGAATTAGAGGTTTACTTAAGAGAGATGGACATCGAATCCATAGGCCCTTATTCTGCAAGGTGTGATAAGCACATATGACTTTCTATCGCATGAAAAGTCCCACTGACTTTAATGGTGCTTTTTCTACGATAGCACGTCGTCTGCGCTTAGCACACCTTACAGAATAAGAGCCTAAGTCTCCCACTCCCTTTTTTTAAATATAAGGAGAGTCTACGTGTTGACGCCCACTTATTTCTCATTGTTTTTTGTTGTTTGATGGAATATCCACTAGTGATATAAACCGGAGCTGCGAGCTCCGCTCTGACCGTTCCACGCATGCCCTTAATACACGGATTTGACTCTAAACAAACAGACAAGACACGTACAAAGAGAGACTTGTGTTTCTTTCCAAAAAAGGTGAAAGTAACAGAGATGGGAATTTCACCAGATGTCCCGTCATCTAGTTTCCGGGTTATTTTGTCCTGTACTGACGGCCCATAGGGATAGAGGACTGAATCTATGAGTACAATAAAAACAGCAGGATTACACCAGAGATTAAACCAAATATACAGTAACTCTGAAGCAAACCAGAAAATCAGATTTTTTTTCAGTGCAGGATAATACCTTTTAGCTCTTCCCCTGACTGAGAGAACACGGACGCACCATTTGTGTTTCACAATTAAACCCCTTTGTACACCGTATCAGTTAAATGTCCAGACTGCTTCCGAATCATACTTCCTGGCGATTCTAATTTACCTGAAGATCTTCACGTACTGGTCACATACAGATGTCACCAGGTTTATTGTCCCCTGGGGATGAAAAGCAGAAAGCCAGCGGCTCCGGGGACTGTGGCTGACATCAGAGGGTCCGTTCTTCTGAATGTGACACCCCCACGGAGAGATTTCCCACCGCCAAGTGAGGTTTCGGAGGGTTATCCCAGCAGCAGAAAGATCAAGTCTGGCAACATCTGTACATTGTAGCCCAATTTACTGGTACTTTTCAGGTTTTCAATAAATATTGATGTATAAAACAATTTTTTACCAATATTCTTACATTGGGTTTTTATAAAGACCGCTATATTACTTGATCACCATAACCTTGAAGTATTGCGATATTTATCCTAAATTTGGTTTGCGCCCCTTTCAAACCTTCAGTGGATGATTTAGATATTATATATTTCATTATATGTTACTGGGTTTTTTCCATCTGGCTTCGGGAACCTAACTTTATAAATTATTATTAATTTATGGAATAACAATTACAAGTGTTAGAGAAGGGCTCGTTTTTCACAGACAGTGACACTACATCAGAAGAGAATAATGGATTAACGTGACCCATCCGTTCTTCCCCCATGCTGCCCCCAACATGACTCCCGAACATGAGACCCATAACATTTCTTCACAGACATTCACAGCTCTTGTTCACTTCAGTGGCCGAGATAAAGAGTAACACTACTTTTTTATTCTCACCCCCAGAGTACCACTACTTTACAATAATTTTTTTGATGGAAAGGGATGTTTAGTTTAGGGGGCCTGAAACGTGGCTCTCGCACAGGACCACTACTTTGTTTAAGCCATTTTGACCAGTGGCTGGTATGCGCCAGCAGTCACCAAGTGACGATGTGGGGAATCGCACCCCGATCTGGCATTAACTGGCATTGACTTGAACGGCAGGTAACATAGAAACATCGTCTCACGAGTCTGACCACTTCGGACCTGCTGTAAACCCCCACACCCTATTTGATTTTTGGATGACTTTATTTAATACGGCCCTTTGCCCTTCACCTCCTTGCTAGCACTCTTCTCCCCTGTGACCTCTTTTCCTCTTTGTAATATGCTTCCCTCCTGTACTTTGTTGAAACCCTTTACGTATTTGAACGTTTCACTATATCCGCCCTCTCCCTTCTATCGTCTAAGCCAGGGGGGCTCAACTCCAGTCCTCAAGCCCTACAACAGGTCAGCTTTTCAGGATATCCCAGCTTCAGCACAGGTGGCTCAATCAGAGGCTCAGACTGAGCAACCTGTGCTGAAGCAAGGACTGATGAGCCACCTGTGCTGAAGCAGGGATATCCTGAGAACCTGACATGCTGGGGGGGAGGGGCTTGAGGACTACAGTTGCCCCCCCCCCTGCACTAAGCTCTACACATATGGCCCTTTAGTACAGGTGAGCAAGAGCATCACGGCTCAGTGAATCCCAGCCTCATTATCCGAGACTTTAGCGCTTTAGCTCAGCTCATCTCAGCTCCACTTCCCCCAGAGACGGTTACTGTACCTATTCCAGGGCCCTTCTGTCCAACGCATGATGTCACAACTGCAAATAAACACATAAATATAGAGATTGATAAATGTGTCTTCTTCTGGAAACAGAGGTCCGCGTGCATATGTGCCTGGGAGGCGCGACACTTACCGAGAAGGAGCAACGGCAGGCTTTTCATACTGATTCAATCCTCCAAGCGGTCTTCACTTCTGAAATAAAATGTGACAGTCAGCCCCAGCGCCTTTCATAATAAGGTGATTCTGCTATTAGTATAGTGTCCCCCCTACTGTCTCTGTAAGTTCTCCCTACTTACCACTTAGATTGTAAGCTCTGCGGGCTAGGGACTCCTTTACCTAATCTTACTATTATATATGAAGAGCTTATTCCTATTATGCCACTTGTATTACGGCTATATAGCACTATACACATGGATGGCGCTATATACATAAAGATATAGACACACACAGTATAGAGGAGGAAACAATATCTGTCTGGAATGAAGTGAGTCTCGCCTCCCCCCTTTTTCTTCTTCTCTTCCCCCCACCACCCCTCCCTGCAGCTTCCGTAAGATAACGTATGTAGAACGTATATATCCCTAAATGTTTCTATTGGAGGAATGTATTTGCTGCTCTGTAGTTCTCATCTCTTCCACCACACCCGGCTCTCATTCACACTTTATTAAACAATCCCACATAGATGTACTGTATGTATCACAGAATTTGCCTGACCAAAACTACGTCCAAAACCAAAACACTGCCGTTTTTTTAAGAACATGTAACATGTATCTATATCTTTCTTTAAGACGGCATACACAGTATAACCCAGGGGTGGGTAGCTCCAGTCCTCAAGGGCCACCAGCTGGTTAGGTTCTAAGGATATCCCTGCTTCAGCACAGGTGGCTCAATCAGTGGCTCAGTCAAAGACTGCACCACCTGTGCTGAAGCCGGAATATCGCAAATACTTGATCTAGCGGTGGCCCCTGAGGACTGGAGTTGCCAACCCCTGGTATAACCTCATCTGCATGACTCTTGCTTCAGAATGCAGATAATACTACTCTCTGCCGTAACCTTTCTTGCAATGAAAGGGATTCTCGGTTTCTGCCTCGCTGTACTAGCTGCATTATGTGCACATTTCTTGTCACATTTTCCATAATGTTAGCAATGTTGTGAGCACGGCTAGAATTCACTAAACTCCAGGCGCTGACACACGGCTTGGGAGGGGGGGAGGTAGGGAGGGAGGTAGCTAGGGAGGGAGGTAGGGAGGGCGAGAGGGAGATAGGGAGGGAGAGAGGGAGATAGGGAGGGAGAGAGGGAGATAGGGAGGGAGGGAGGAGATAGGGAGGGAGGGAGATAGGGAGGGAGGGAGATAGGGAGGGAGGGAGGTAGGGAGATAGGGTGGGAGGAAGGGAGGGAGGAAGGGAGGAGGGAGGTAGGAAGGGTGGGAGGTAGGTAGGGAGATAAGGAGATAGGGAGGGAGGGAGATAGGGACAGAGGGAGATAGGGAGGGAGATAGGGACAGAGGGAGTTAGGGAGGGAGGGATGGAGGGAGATAGGGTGGGAGGGAGATAGGGTGGGACGGAGATAGGGTGGGTGGGAGGGAGATAGGGTGGGTGGGAGGGAGATAGGGTGGGTGGGAGGGGAGATGGTGGGAGGGAGATAGGGTGGGAGGGAGATAGAGTGGGAGGGAGATAGGGTGGGAGGGAGATAGGGTGGGTGGGTGGGAGGGGAGATAGGGTGGGTGGGAGGGGAGATAGGGTGGGTGGGAGGGGAGATGGAGGGAGATAGGGTGGGTGGGAGGGGAGATGGAGGGAGATAGGGTGGGTGGGAGGGGAGATGGAGGGAGATAGGGTGGGTGGGAGGGGAGATGGAGGGAGATAGGGTGGGTGGGAGGGGAGATGGAGGGAGATAGGGTGGGAGGGGAGAGAGAGAGCATCTCCCATCAGTTGTGTTCACATTTGGAGTACGGGTGAATCTGTTGGGAGGTGTCTGGCTCAATGGGCCCTCAACTAAATAGGTCTCTTTCAGATAACAGTTGGCTAAGGGCCCAGCGTGTATACAGCAAACAAATCCATGTTCAGCAATAGGAACAAAAGTAAGAATCTGACCCCACATTGGTAATTATGACAATATTGTTACAGTAGAAATACATATGAAAAACATAGGACCCTATGGGAAGGAGTCACTCCTTGACAAAGTACCATTTAGGCATGAAACGGGGTTGAAGTGCTTCCTAATAAAACAATATTTTCCTTATTATTCTGTTTTGGGTCAGTTTTGTGCTTCTGTGCTTGCTCCTGTGGCTTGCTTGTTGCATACATGTTGTGGGGATCACGCCGCTGCACGTTTAGCTTCCCCCCTCTGGAGTTCTGAGACTGTGTGAGCAGTTTCCACTCGTGGGTACTGAAAACACGGCTACCATTGATCCCCAAATTCTCAGAAGGTCAAGAATGCTATATATGAAGAAGGAACTGCATACTTCTCAGGTTGGTGCTTTTAAAAAGTGTATACACGTGTACACTAGATCTGCCCAACAATCATTGTTAAAGGAACATACTGTTGAGGACGACAACATTATATATATATATATATATATATATATATATATATGTTGTCGTCCTCAACAGTATGTTCCTTTAACAATGATTGTTGGGCAGATCTAGTGTATACACTTTGTATATATATACAAATATATGGGTTTCCCCCCATGTCTAGGGAAACAACCTGTGGTGATTTACCTGAGCAGCTAACAGGAGGCCTGATCCTCAGCTGAAGGGAGCCTGGGGTGACCTTGTTATCTAACACACAGCGCCTCCACCTGAGGAGGATCCTCACACAGTGGGACAGCCCCTCCCAAGACAACGCTGCAGTAAATATACACGCTTGGTACTTAAAGGAATATTTACTGAACATATAATAAACACAGCACAACACAACATAATATTAACCACGTGGAGTATCACCACAGTACTTGGGGTGCGGTGGCACCAGTGTCCCAGTGTCCGTCCCGCACATCAGTCCCTACCCAAAGTGTAGGAGGTAGCGCTACCCCTGAGAACCGTTGGTGCACTTAGGTGTTATACCTTCACGGGCACTCCAGTACCCGGGTACCGCCGAATGAGACAAGGATCCATCTGATGTAAGTCGATCCGGTCTGTTCAACGAAGGCGTCCGCCTCTGTGTGGGGTGAACTCCCGCCGGAGGGTCTCACCTTTAAGCGTCTCTTAGATAGCCGGTGGTCTGGTCTCAGACCGCAAGTCACCGCATGGCGTCTGTCACGGCGTCCCTGACACTATGCAGTACTGGGGAAGCGTCCCTAACTATGGGCCCACCTCGGGGGGGGGAGGGGGTGACTCTGGCCCAGTCCAGCGGAGCACTGCTCCCTGGACACTACCTTCTTCCTCCCTATCCTGCTCCCGACTGACGTGGTGTGCTGAGCGCGCCAAATGTATCTTCTGCTTTCCCGGGGATCTACCAGCCCTATTGGCTGCTGTGGCTCACATGAGGAGCAGCCCCTTGGGCTGCTGGGACATGTAGCCTCGTGCGGAGCCTTTGGTAATGGGTGCTGCATTGTACCTATCTGCGTATGCGCGAAGCTCGCAATGTGCATGGGCGCAAATTCCAAGATGGCCACCGGAGCAGCTCCCCGTCTGCATGGGGCTCCGGCGACCCGGTCGCCTATCTGACTGCCCGCAGCTCCCTGTACTCGCCGGCTGTCCGCATGCCTCGCCGGCGGCACCTGCGTGTCTCCGCAGCCAGCCGCAGCCTCCCCCCTTCCCAACAGCCGCATCGAGATAAGGGGAACCAAGGGGACCTGGCTACATATATATTTATTTATTTCAAATATATCAGGTGCGCAGATACAATGGGGTTAAGTATGTTCTTAAGGATGCAGCCACAATGTTGGTTTTAACACAAAAACCTAAAGGTATCTATGATATATGAAACATTCGGAGAATAAGAAAATGTCCTTATATGAAAAATCTTTATATGAGAGGGAATGATGGTGTATTTTGATAGTACTGTAGATCAGACAAAATCCAAACACAATCAGTCCCTCTCCTATAAGGACTTTTCATAGAAGGACATTTTCTTATTTCGCCAAATATTCCTGTGTGCTTTGTACTATGTGTGTGTGTGTGTGTGTGTGTGTGTGTGTGTGTGTGTGTGTGTGTGTGTGTGCTTTGTACTATGTGTGTGTGTGTGTGTGTGTGTGCTTTGTACTATGAGTGTGTGTGTGCTTTGTAATATGAGTGTGTGTGCGCTTTGTAGTGTGTGTGTGTGTGTGTGTGTGTGTGTGTGTGTGTGTGTGTGTGTGTGTGTGTGTGTGTGTGTGTGTGTGTGTGTGTACTTTGTACTATGTGTGTGTGTGTGTGCTTTGTACTATGTGTGTGTGTGCCTTGTACTATGTGTGTGTGTGTGTGTGTGCTTTGTACTATGTGTGTGTGTGTGCCTTGTACTATGTGTGTGTGTGCCCTGTACTATGTGTGTGTGTGCTTTGTACTGTGTGTGCTTTGTAGTGTGTGTGTTTGTATGTATATATATATATACAAACACACACACACACACTACAAAACACACACAGTACAAAGCACACACACACATAGTACAGGGCGCACACACACACACACACACACACACATAGTACAAAGCACACACACACACATAGTACAAGGCACACACACATATATATATAATCCACAGAGGCAGCCGGCACTCCACTTGCAAGTAGAGAAAATTGGGTGCTTGTCCCATAAAGCAATAATAAACCATACGATACCGTTTGAAGCACGAGATCAGGAGACAGCACTCTGGTAAGTTTGATCACAAGTTTCTGTATTGAAAAAGACACATAAACCGACGTTTCGGTCCCCCAGTGCCACCACCTTGAGAAAGGTCCCACTGGGGGACCGAAACGTCGGTTTATGTGTCTTTTTCAATACAAAAACTTGTGATCAAACTTACCAGAGTGCTGTCTCCTGATCTCGTGCTACAAACGGTATTGTACGGTTTATTTTATATATATATATATATATATATATATATATATATATATATATATATATATATATAATTCATGTGCGCTTTGCCTGGAGTGCTGATATACTTGTCTTCTGTTGAATACGATATATCTTCACCCAGTTCGTGAACTATGGTGAAAATGTTGCACATCTCTATCCTGTGCCTCCTCTTTTTACAGTATAGGGTTTTCAATATTTCAGATTCCACTTATCTTACTACAAGATAAAACAATTATCTCCAACTATATACTTTTCTCACAATAAGATCTCTATTCCTTTCCCATCTTAGGATGCCCAGATATCCCTATCTGCGTCGCCCCAAAGGCGGACAGCCTTTGGCGCAGCTGAACGGCAGCCAAAGAGTGTGAGAGGTTTGCTGCCGTACGCTGATGTTGGGGATGTTAAAGCTGCTCTATTTCACTCTGAAACTCACCAGCCCATTTTTATTCCCTGTACCCAATTTTCCAACTTTCCTGCCCTTATAGATTGTAAACTCCTTGAGGAAGGGTCTCTTCTATCACATTGCAGGCTTATCCTTCCTCACCTAAAACAACTTTAATCTGGTCTGTAAATGTTACATTCGCCCTTATTCACATCTCTAGCTGTCCATGAAATGTCTGTGAATTGACTGTGTGACCTCTGTTCATTTAATGTAACCGTGTATTGTTATAACTCTGTGCCCAGGACATACTTGAAAACGAGACGTAACTCTTACTTCCCGGTAAAACATTTTATAAATAAATAATCCCTATATCATTATACAATGCATTTCTGCCCTTGTTTCCTCCTTAATCGCTATAAAGTGTATTGGTGATGGCACAGGCTAGGAAGATGCATACAGTATAATAATGCTGTACTCCTTGGTGTACCCAACTCCAACAATCCAGTCATTCGCAATAATGAGTAACAAGTAAGTGTGTTAAAATGAACTCACCCTGCTGCTCTTTCTGCACACATATGACGGATAGCAGCTCTGCACGACTTATATATCTGCTAGGAAAGGATCTGCATGGTGCATGCATAACCTCTCCCATTCATGATGAGTGCAGCAAACTGACTGCTGGTTCAGTGAATTAATTAAACCTTTTACTGCTGTAGGAGTTAACGCCGAATTACAAACCTAACTCATCTTCTGCTATATAAATATATTATTATTCTAGTCTGTTTATTTTCACAGGCAGTTGATGCCTTAGGTTTGGGACATGTTAATAAATTGTATAATGTGTGGTGTGAAATTAAATAAAACACAGATACAGCAAAGCATAGAAATACATATTTTTAAACATTGATATTTTCAGTAGAGACCACAATGCATTTGGCAGCAAATGGCTTAAAGAAACAACTGTAGAATGGGAAGTTGTTTCCATTATGTAGTAAGCTCATGTTCCAACGATTACCACCAAAGAAGAAAATAACAGTACCATCTTTTTTAAACAGTGGCTGTATAAGGCTTAATGAATTAACCTATATTGTATTTTAATAAATAGAAAGCAGCTCCAATAAGAATTATTCTGTACTGTACATTTAACTTCCAGTCGAAACCAACATTGATGACTCAGATACCATAGTGATGTACAGTATGGTACATCAAGTCTATTATCCCATCCTGACCCCAACGCCTGCCCACCAACCAAGCAAGCTCTCAATGCACTAACCATAACCCAACCATAATGTTCCCACCCCTGCCCACCAACCAAGCAAGTTCTCAATGCACCTAACCATAACCCAACCATAATGTTCCCACCCCTGCCCACCAACCAAGCAAGCTCTCAATGCACCTAACCATAACCCAACCATAATGTTCCCACCCCTGCCCACCAACCAAGCAAGCTCTCAATGCACCCAACCCAGGGGTGCGCAAGCTGTGGGGGGGCGCAAGATATTTCAGGGGGGAGAGGCAGTTGCAGAGGCCTTGTGCTCTTCTCCAAGGCATTTAAATTAATGCCAGGGGATCGCGTGCAGCCTCTGAAACTTCACTTACCTTGTCTTCGGTGGCGCGTCCCCATGGCAATGCGACATCAAATGATACTGCAGAGTCACGTGACCTCCACGGCTTCATTTGACGCCGGAGAGAAGGTAAGGCTGGGGGGAGGGGCGCAAGCAAGGCGGGAAGCAGGCAGGGGTGTACAGCAGAGAAAGATTGTGCACACCTGACCTAACCCATAACCCGACCATAATGTTCCCACCACTGCCTACCACAAACATTTGAACAATTACTCTATAATCTAATCTATATGTAACCACACCATTGTTTTACTAACTAATGTACAGTGCCCTGGATGAGGGTGCTATGTAAATGTTGTTATAAAAAATCCTATAGACACACAGAGACAGAACTAACTCTGTGGCACAACTGGCATAGTGTGTATACAGTACACAACTGGCATATAGTCTATATACAGGACACAACTGGCATAGTGTGTATACAGGACACAACTGGCATAGTGTGTATACAGGACACAACTGGCATAGTCTGTATACAGGACACAACTGGCATAGTGTGAATACAGGACACAACTGGCATATAGTCTGTATACAGGACACAACTGGCATAGTGTGAATACAGGACACAACTGGCATAGTCTGAATACAGGACACAACTGGCATAGTCTGTATACAGGACACAACTGGCATAGTCTGTATACAGGACACAACTGGCATAGTGTGTATACAGGACACAACTGGCATAGTGTATATACAGGACACAACTGGCATAGTGTGTATACAGGACACAACTGGCATAGTGTGTATACAGGACACAACTGGCATAGTGTGTATACAGGACACAACTGGCATAGTGTGTATACAGGACACAACTGGCATAGTGTATATACAGGACACAACTGGCATAGTCTGTATACAGGACACAACTGGCATAGTGTGTATACAGGACACAACTGGCATAGTCTGTATACAGGACACAACTGGCATAGTCTGTATACAGGACACAACTGGCATAGTCTGTATACAGGACACAACTGGCATAGACTGAATACAGGACACAACTGGCATAGTCTGTATACAGGACACAACAGGCATAGTCTGTATACAGGACACAACTGGCATAGTCTGAATACAGGACACAACTGGCATATAGTCTGTATACAGGACACAACTGGCATAGTCTGTATACAGGACACAACTGGCATAGTCTGAATACAGGACACAACAGGCATAGTCTGTATACAGGACACAACTGGCATAGTGTGTATACAGGACACAACTGGCATAGTGTGTATACAGGACACAACTGGCATAGTGTGTATACAGGACACAACTGGCATAGTGTGTATACAGGACACAACTGGCATAGTGTGTATACAGGACACAACTGGCATAGTGTGTATACAGGACACAACTGGCATAGCAGGGACTTGTTGTTTAGAATGATCCCCTTCTTAAATAGAAACACGCAGTAGACGGTACCTACAAATAGTCTTCTCCTGTTCATACCGGTACATTGTGAAACAGAGCCACGGTTAGCTTATGACTCTTTGTCAGAGGAAATACACTACTTGTGCCAATATACAGAAAATCCTAAATAATGTAAACCACCCACCAACCACGTCTTTCTCCGCATGTAGAAGCCGATATACAGGCTCAGTACTACCGAGTATTGAGTTGCACATTATGGACTGGTGGGGGCTGTGGGCCCGAAGAATAGTCTTGCATTAATCAATTGCTGTTTTGATTTTAGAACAGTGAAGTTTTGTTTATCGGGCAGCTTGATATTACGTGTATTATTGCCTTGTAGTAGGGAACTTCACTTGCCTCGTGTGTCCCGATATCAATGGATTTAATGTGTTAGGAGCAAGAACAGACCGAGTTACAATGTACACAGCATAGTGAGCTAAATATTTTAAAAGATGTTCTCAAAAACACACCAAATAAATCGTATTTCTACAACAGATGAGTATTACCAGAATCACTCATTCACCAACCCAGCGATGCTACAATGTGGGTGTAAGAGGGGAGTGGGGAAGCCATCATGAATAAATGCATATTGGGGGTTGATTCTTAGAAATGACTCATTCTTTGAGACAAAACTATTTATGTTTGTCTGAAGTTGTTTGCTGTTAAGGAAAATCAACATTAAAGCTACATAGTCGGTGAGGTTAAAAAATGATACATGTCCATCAAGTTCAACCTATTCTAAATTTAGACAACAGATCCCACTGTTACTCATCTTATACAGGCGGTCCTCGGTTATCCGACACAATGCGTTACTCAAAATGGCGTTGGATAGCGAAACGTTGTAAAGCGAAACACGTTTTCCCATAGGAACACTGTTTAAATGGAAGGTTCTGTTCCTGAAGGCATTTTTAACACTAAAATACACCAAATATTTTACGCAGGCAATAAGATATGCAGCACACACATAAATTATATAGTGTATATACTGTAAGATTATAAGATTATATATAATATAAGAATATATTATATAATATATATTATATACACATAAACAACGTTGCAAAGCATCATAAGAGCGTTGGATAAGCCGTTTTGGCGTTGTAAAAATGAACATAGGTATGCATTGCATAGCGTTGGATAAGCCATTCGTTGTAAAACGAGGACTGCCTGTATTTGTAGATATTGATCCTCCTAGGCAGGGATTTGTTTATGCATTATTCTACTGTGTAAAAAATGTGTACACAGTTAGCACAACAGAAAGAAACTAGATTATGTTTATTACACGGGTTGGGACCCAAGATAGGTGTGTGAGTATTTATGAATGGTGTCCACATGGAAACGTGGACAGTCTTTGTGAGGGTCACATTTACTTTTGATACTCCGATGCTGAGGAAGACCAGGGGTCTGGACAGAGAGTCTTTTGTTGCCACTGGACTCAACTACTCTCTAGCTGAGAAGATAACGGAGTGGAAGGGGCTGTCCAGAAACATACCAGGATTAGACCTGAACCAATAAGGTTTTCTCATGTTCCAAACCAATGCTGGGTCACAGGGAACATGAGGACTCCACTATCAATGTGGATATAATAAAACATGCATCAGTGAAGGACAGGGGCATCAGAAAGATTTTTTTATTAGATCCCCTAAAACAATCATTTACTTAATCACAATAAAGCACTAGGTTTGAGAAGCAGAGAAAACTGGGAAAACTAGGCAGTTTAGAAAGATTATGGTTCTTAAGAACTACTGTGCAATATGTTGGATATGGTGCGTTGGTGGACCAACCAAAGCCACAAACCAATTTCCCTTGTGAAAATAATGGTAGGTGTTTTTAAACAATTGTAATGTCTTGAGTCACCAACAGATCGTCTGCTGGCCTCATGTATTCCTGGGCAATTTCCTAATTCCCAGCAGAAGAGCGACTTCAATTCCAACCACTGCTTTATCTCATAATAAAGCCATGCAATGATTGGTTTAACAAATTGAAAACCTGTATTTATATTCTGAAAGGCTTCTAACCCTTTTGGTCGAATACATTGCTTATCCTAATGGGTTAAGCAAGCGCGTACTCATGAATCCACAAGCTGGTGTTTTTTAGTACAACAACTCATGTAATCTATATTGCATTGTGTCAGATATTTTGCTTTCTGGAGGTGCAATGGATAAAGAACAGACAAGGGGCCACTAAGGAAGTTTGTATGTGTGATGTACGGGGAAATGTGAAGAGATATTGGAAGAGGAGTACAGCTGACTCGCTTCTTTACATTTATCCCAAATTCTTCTTGAGTTAAATCATAGATACCTGAACTCAAAACATGAAATAACTGGAGAGGAGCACAGACACAGAACCATTTCTTTAATGTCGGACAGAGCAAGAGGGGAAGATAACGACCACCTTTTTGTAGGATGGGGGTTTGATGGGCATTCTGAGTTGATAATGACCCCCTTCCCTTTATAACCAACGTGGGTCATCGATGATAGGGACTAGCATTACTGAGGGTCTATTTATCAAAGCTTCTAAGCTACAAAATAGGAGCAAAAAACAATGTTGAGGGGCTTCCCAATGATAGATCTGCTGCATTTTTTTAATCTACAATTGTGACCCAGTTTTGCATCCAGAAGACTTGAATAAATAGACACCCAGGAAGGCACGAAGAAGGACTGCCAACTGAATCCAAGTCTTCAGGATATATAGAACCAGTCCTGTTTTTCTTATGCGCATCATGGAATTTGCAGGCATGACATCCTACTGTGGAAACAAAACAAAAACCAACACAACGGGGTCAGTTTAGCCCCCAGACCTAGATGGAGTCGGTAATGTTTATACTTGAATATATAATTGATAGACTGGGGGGGGGGGGAAAGATGACAAGGGAAATGAGTCTATGGCGATTGGTTACAGCACCAGTTCCCTGAGTGGGGACTTAGTCGCAGTCCTCTTCGTTGATCTGGCACATATAATGGCGACCTGACTCCAGGCAGACGTATCCGTCTTCGCAGCCCAGTTCCTCACAAGCCATGTTGCTGTCGTGTTTGCAGGAGCATTTGCGTGTGCAGCCAACGTCGTGCCAGATGAACTGTCCAAACTGCAGAAAGGAGGCTGAAGATGGGAAAAAAATAAGAAGGAAGGCGGAGAGAGAGAGAGGTGATGTAATGGCTCATATTTAATATGATGTAACGTGCTAAAGTGTTCTCCAGCACAGGGACCGAGAGATGGGGAAACGAACAGCATGGTGTACTTTTGCATGTAAATCACAGGCTCTTTTGTAAAATAATCTGGCATTACGAGGAAGAAGCTTTCGCACCCACATATCTCGTCTTCACAATCTACCCCAACGTCTGAAACCCAGATCACCAGCTTTATAAGACTGCGTTCATACTTAGCATGGTGCGCTTGGGTTGGATTCAAATAAAATGTTTAATGTTTCGCTAATAATTTAGTGGTGCAATCTCTCCTAAAGTTAGAAATTGCCAGGGGGTTAAACCACGCTTTACATTATTACAATCCACCCCCTCCCCCACCACCTAGAACTCATTTAAACATACATTTAATGTGTAGACAACCAAACCCTTTTTACAATCCAAAATATATAACTTAAAATGGAATGCACATACCTGTATAATGTGTTGCTGGCTAATCTGGTAGCTAAAGAGTTAATTATCGAAACACTCAAATCTGCCCACAATATTAGCTTCTATTGCAGGGGAGACCAACCCCCATCCTCAAGGGCCACCACCATGTCAGGTTATAAGGATATCCCTTCTTCAGCATAGTGGCTCAATCAGTGGCTCAGTTGAGAGACCGGTGGCCCTTGAGGTCTGGCGCTGGCCTCCCCTGCTCTGGTGTGTTATTATGCTACCCTTAAGCCCACCAGCGTGCTGGAAAGAAGAACGTGCGCATACCTTCAAACACACAACCTCCGGGCACCTTGAAATCATCGACTTGAAATATCCAACGGCCGGGGGTGCCGACATTACTGGAGGATTTAATGTTCATGACGTGAGCGGTCCTGGAGTTTGGAATATTGAAGTAATTTCCATCGGTATTAAACCCAGCCTGTGGGAATTAAGAAAGCAGCTTCAGTATTTCACTTTGTAGTATCAAGGAGAAGTCATCCAACAGACCCACAGTATCTGGAGAGATATCCAGAATAGGGCCATGTAGGGAGTGCAAAGTTATAGTTTATTATCGCGTCACGTGTATTACTACTGTGAAGCGCTATGTGCATTGATGGTGCTATATAAATAAAGACATACATACATACATACATACATACATACATGATGGGTCAGTGAACTCATGTTTAGGATCGGAATCCTCTATTCATTGCTCCAGGGAAAAGAAGATATCTGACATTACAATATATTTTTCAGTTATTGTAATTAAGCCCCTTTTAAGTACCACAGTTGTTAGGTACGTCATATAGCTTTAAGGACTTCATATGGGTATTCTTCAGAGATACTGTACTGTACGTGAGATCTTGAAAGCAGCCAGAAGAACTCTCATTTCCGTCTATATCACAGTGACTTGTACTAAATTCTCCCAGCTACAAAACTAGGGCAAACCCAGTGCCAACCCCCTCCCACCATATTTATTAAAGACAGTATCCAATTGAAAGCAATTGATCTTTTTCCTTTCCCACAGTTTTGCAGCCAGGAGAATTCAGTAATTAAAACCGTGTGTATCAAGTGGTGGACTGGACTGGATGGGCAATATAGTAGGTCACTACTTATATGAAGGGGAACGCTTACGTAAATCAAAGGTTCCTGGTGTGTGTCCTAAGTTATATTGGGGTGATTTATTGTCACACTGTCCCATTGGGTCAGCAGATCCTGAGAACCTATTACTCATAGTCCACGGTGACATTACCTGAGCGGGAGTCCCCCCAAGCCCTGTTTTAGGCTCTCCACCGCTGGCCGTTCCTGTTGTCCACTGAAGGTCACCATAATTGAACATGGCAAAGGACCTGTGACTGTCCGTAGTGAGGACGGCTTGGAAGGTGTTCACCTGGCGAATGGGATGACAGAAAAGCCCCGGTAAGATCGGATACTTTCAAATCAAATTGAATGCTGGAACAGAAATATAAGGTCATAGGTTTAGTTGTGAGAGGCAAATGGAACCCTTCTCTCTAACTAGCCATTCCAGTGTTTCTTATAGTCACGTTTCTCCTACTTCTACTTTATGTCATGAATCATAGTGTTAATTCCGTCACGTATTGGAGAACTAATATTACTAATCCACTCGCAATATCCCAGTACTGATAATAAACTTATTACTAAAAAAATATTTTAATCAAATCCTTACAATTGCTATATTGATCACAGTACTAATTCTGCTATATTAGTTAGTATATTAATAATGCAATACTAATCCTGGTTTTAATGCTGCAATACTAACCCCCAGTGCTAATAGTTGTATACTAATCACTGCACTTTACTACTCACAAACTTAATACCATTATACCAAACTTCTGACACTGCCATGTTAACTACAAAATGTACTACAGGTCTGGCTTTTACTGTACTACTTTTGCTATGCTGAGCACAATACTGACCCTGTTATATTAATCATACTCTTGTCCTCTCTTACTTTAATTTTGCCACATTCTACATACTGTTAATTACATGTTAAGTATGCCACATACTAAATACTAATCACTCAACCATTGCTAAATCTAATTATTGATAATTACACATTGAATGCTACTGTACTGAAACAGCTGCATTCAATCTGAACCGCTCAGTCTACATCTGGGTCGCCCCAAATGAGGACTCCTGATGGGGTTCACCAAGAGCTGCTCTCCTCTGCACAGAACCAGCGCGCTAAGGGTTAATCTCGGTTTGCTTACTGCTGTGTTTTGTCAGCCCCACCCTCTGGAATGTCAATGCCCCTGAGGACAGAGGACTCTGAAACCACCGCAGCAATCAATCTGAACCCCTTAGTCTACATCTGTGTCACCCCAAAGGTGGACAGCCTTTGGTGCAGCCAAAGGGTGTGAGCCGTTTGCTGCCATTCGCTGATGATAAAATTACTGTATTTCAATCTAAAACTCACCAGGCCCTTTTATCCCCTGTTCCCAATTTTCCAACTCTATCTGTCCATGAAATGTCTGTGAATTTACTGTATAAACTTCTGTTCATTTCATGTAACCACGTATTGTTATCATAAATCTGTGCCCAGGACATACTTGAAAACGAGCGGTAACTCTCATTGTATTACTTTCTGGTAAAATATTTTATAAATAAATAAGTACTTATCGCAGTTCCTTCTCTACGGCAGTTTTGAAGTTAAATGTCTCAGAATTGTTTCTGTCCTGTTTCTAGTGAGAACATCCTGTTTTCATCATGTCACATGGCTGTACATGGCACAAAGACAGCTCTGGCCAAACTTACAGTACAGACAACTAAGATACTGTCAAAATATAAAGGATCAGCAGGGAGCAGGTATCTAGTTAAGACTGAGACCCTTTTCCTGGTATTTAGGCAGCACATGATTCTAAGTGCATTTCACAGGGAGCTAAATGCGCAGTTTATCGTTGGTTCATGTAATGGTTTCATACAGTGACTGCCGTACTGAAGAATAATAAGGCCAGACGTTCATAGGGGATTGATTAATAAACTGTGAAAAGGGGAAATGAAAATAAATGAGTCATTTATTACATTTTCCTGGCTGCAAAAAGGGCAAAATTGCCGCTAAAATAATAACTTTAATCAAAGAAAATAAATCCAGTTGAAATCAATTGGAGTTCTTCCTTAGATAAATTTGGTGCAATTCTCCCACACTGTTTTACCCCAGTTTTACAGCCGGAACAATTCTGTAAATAGCCCCCAAAGCTGGACTGACGGACTTATTTCCCGACTGGATTCCAAAACAGAGCCCAGGTGCCTCTTATAACTCACCCTGGTCTTCCCTCTCCATGCCAATAGGTGCTTCATAAGAAAATGCAATAAGCTTTAAAGGTACCCGAGAACCAAAACAAACCTTTTCTGGGTTTCTGTATTCTCTACCCAAAGAAAACCATGAATGAGATATGTAAAAACAGAAATGGTTTAGCCTGTCCTGTCAATTTGAAGTCACCTTTAAAATAAAGTGGGGTTTTCTAACTCTGAGCTCATAGCCACGTCCGTGTAAATGACTGGAAACAGCGTAAGGGGCTCTAGTAAGGTAAAGTAAGGGATTTGGACCCTACTGGTGTAAATGTTTGGGTGGTCAATTGTTTTAATATCATCAGGTTTATATTACAGCCACATGCTGATGTTATAGTTCCGAGTCTTTGCAGAACTCACTATGTATGATGATCTCCCCAAGGGAATACCATGAACATTTTGAAATAAAGACTAGGTGAACCCAATAATGGTGATAACTAGAAGATGTGTTAATTGACCATGTTAGAGAACATGTGACACGCGTTAGTTTACTGTAGCCATCTAATTTCCCATATAACAACCTTACAGAATCTCCAAATAGGTTTAGCTCCGCTGCTATCTGTTTAGCTCTTGGCTGCAGCAGAAGGGAGATGGACTTGGGCTCAGTTTTTCCAAGACCACATTGCTATCCGTAGACAATCACCTTATCGGACTCAGATCCATAATATGCTACTTTGTACCAGGTTGCAATGAAACACCAGACTGGCCTGTAGTGCAGGTTTGGGAAGTAGATCTTCATATCCTCCGTGATGCGGTCCAGCATTTCCAGTTCCAAGCACTCCCGGTAGTAAATGATCCCTGCAATTTCGTTGTCCACATCCCCCCAGTATGGGGCCACTATACTGATTCCTGGGATAGGGAAGGGATCCGGGGTGTACTGCGTGACGGGCTCCGAAAAGGAAATTCCCCCGTTGTTGTTTACCTGGAAACATAACGCAGGGGGTTACTGGGAGGGAAATAACACCTCAACGACTGGAAAGAACCGCCCACTGCCCTGACAGGTCTATAAAGGGAACGCAGAACAGGTGTTTCTAAGGGAAGCTTGCAATGATACAGTGGATTTGGGCCATTTTTACAGCTAGCTAATAGGGAAACTTCATAGCACTAAACAATAATTTGTTTTTGAACGGCTAATTTTCTGTGTGTTTTTAGAGATCTGATTGGATGTAACAGACCCCAATGAGGGAAATTCTGATGAAGGGGCAGACGCGTCATGGTTACTTATAATATCAATAAAGTTTTATTATTTGTCTGGTTATACAGTAGTAAGATGGTTTGAAATACTCTCAAATAATGGTCAGGAATATTGATCAGGAATATTGGGATTACTGAATATTGATCAGGATTATTGGTATTACTGACCAGGAATATTGGGATTCCGTGACTATTCATGTCTGAGTTTACTTGTCACACTGAGTGCAGTTCTGAGAGGGATCTAGTGTAGGCATATCGCTGAACACTTTTTGTTGTTTAGGTTATATATTATCCCCGTGCCCCAGTGTATAGGTATTATATTGCTACATTGAAATTAGGTTGAGCGTGGGTAATCAATCAGTGGAAATGAGGTTAACTCCCTACCTGATCTGTTCTATGAACTTTGATATTAAATGGTCATTTAAGCAGCTTTTTTGTTTTTTTACTGTGTGCTCCATTTTCTGGCAGTGACGTGGCAGAGACGTGGCAGAGACGTGGCAGAGACGTGGCAGCCTTACCCTGCATGCTTTTACCAGCAGTGCCTATATAGAGTGTTTTTGTCTATTAATATTATATGTAGTGTGCATTCAGCCGTTTATAATTACCCATATTTACTATTCGCTGGAAGGGCTTACTGCACATTTAAGCAGCAGTCCAAGCTGCCATTTTTTTGTTAATTTATATTTTTCCCTTTAATATGGGCATCAATACAATCCCCACAATAAGTAATTGGCTAAGTTGTAGATCGATCTGTTCTCCTTTGATCGATCGGCGAAGATTCGGCTCGGGGGTTCAGTATATCGCTGTCCATGCCGCAGAAGAGGACCAAAGATGCAAAGCTCTGTGGGGAAGATCATGTGACCAGGCAGTCACTAGATACAATTGGTGCACTGCTAGAGAGAGGGCAGGGCTCAAAAAGGGGTGTGCCAGAGCCTGTTTCAGAAGAGGAAGGGGGTGTGACTTTGTAAATGGTTGCTATAGAAACAAAAAATGCTTGTTACATTATAAAACATTAAAAATGTAATTCAGAGTTGTTTTTTGTTTTTTAAATGCTACAAGTATTTTCTCATAGTACAGAGCTGATTAAAAAAAACACATGTACGATATTGCTTGGACTGCAGCTTTAAGTTGTTTTATGACTTAGCATAGCTTAGTAAATATGGCCCCTCGATTTTATCCAGTATTATATAGTATTAAACCTTAAGCTATCTTTGTGTTCCGATTGACCTTTTTCCCCACATACTTACAGTATTTCCAAGTTATTATGTTGCCACCTTGAGGCTCCAAGCTGAGTAACACCTAGAAGAACTACAAGTTTGCAGCACCTTTCTTCCCCCGAGGCAACGGCTCCAGTATCAGGTGCTGTGTGCGCCTGGCGGCCCGGTGGCACATGCACGGGTGAAAGCCGCGACAGAGGGGCGTAGCGGCGCGTGGCCAAGACGTCACGCGGCTGGTTCGCCCCGATTGGCTGCTCTGACCGCCGTGACGTGGCCAGGGCTCTGCCACCACAAGACAAAATGTGGTCGCCCATCGCAAGCTCTACACGCGCGCGCAGGCAGCTACTGGGCCTGGCACCATAGAGGGGCGGATCTTGATCCCACCGCGCACGCCAGATTGAATAAACTGCGCACGCATTTTTGCCCATTCTGTTGTCATTTACTTCAATGCCGGGAGGGGGAGCATAACTTCTTATGTGGTGCTCAACTCCAGTCCACAAGCCCCTCCCCAACAGGTCAGGTTTTCAGGATATCCCTGTTGCAGCACAGGTGGCTCAATCAGTCCCTGTTGCAGCACAGGTGGCTCACGTCTTAGACTGAGCATCTGATTGAGCCACCTGTGCTAACGCTGGGATATCCTGAAAACCTGACCTGTTTGGGGGGGGGGGATGCTTGAGGACTGGAGTTGAGCCCCCCTGGTCTAACTAATGTAGCTGGAAATGTTTTATTTCTGCAAAACTGCTGAGCCGACCTCATGATAAACAGACAAATATTGAGAAAGTGACACCTTATGAGTAAAGTGCATTTCTACCTGTATTTATTAAACAGCACCAACCCAATCAACACTCAAATACAGTGCAGTGTTTGGCCTGCCCATGTCCTCTATTTACTGTCAATTATATTTGATCTACAATTTCTTTTTACAGTTCCCTTTTAGCTACCTCTCCCACATTTGATGTCCTTTTCTAACACCTATTGCTCCCAGCAAGCAGTCCGACCACGCCTACTGCTCTCTAATAAGTGGAGGACCTTTTGGGGGGGGGGTGATAACCCAACAAATGGAGAAGCTGGTGCCTACAAAGCAACAACCCAATGTTGACTATTGAATAGCGCAGATGCTGTATCTATCCAATGTGACTGTGGATGTACAAGGGCATGTATAGAATCTGATGGTTTTTATGTGGAATTACATGTAAATCATTTTTTAGAGAAGTTTGTTGAGTGGGGAATTCAGAGGTTACCGTAAACATGTAAGACAAGTAGATCATTTCATTTTAGATTAATGTTTTTGCACTAACTGCATGTTGTACATTGGTTTATTGTCTCACAGTGTCTTTATATTCTCTGTATACTACCAGAAACAGCCATCTAAAAGGTTTAGCATGCTTGGAAAATATTAGCTAGCAAGGAGGATTCTTTTCTTTCATCATAATGAGATTATAGTGAGTTACTCGTTATCCATAAATTGTGCTGCGTGTTTTTCTTCTGTAGAGGAATATTTTTTCCACTGATCGTAGGTTAAGGTGCAAAAGTGGTGAAATAAGGAGAGCAGTCACAGTTTGCCTTAGTAAGTTGGAAATAGCACGCAACCTAAAACTTGCCACGGAGGAAAATACCGGACAGATACATGTCCAGTATTATAGTCCCTCTCATTTTTTTACTGGACAGAGTATCCAAATACAGGACAGTCCGGTTCAATACTGGACACCTGGCAACCCTATCTAAATCTACAGGAAAACCTTGAACAAACTGTACTTACGAAAAGAGATTTGTGGATTTCACCAAAGAACTTGAATGAGTATTTGATGACAATTCTGTCTGTTCCGCCATCATCATCAATGGTGGTTGTTTGGTCATTATGTGTTGGTCCAAAAGGATAGAGGACTGGGCCTACCAGAAAAGAAAACAGCAGTAATAAGTGTAGTCAAAGGACAAAAAGCCAGTATAGTCAGTGGGTATAATATGGCCCTTAGGCACCAGGTTGGCAGAATTCAACAGGGATCTATGATGCAAGAGAGTGGTCCATGGCTAACCCAGTCTGTGTTTCCTACCTTCACACTCACTCACCTGGTGACTCAGGGAAAGGTGGAATCTGTGTGCCAGAGAAGCAGAACCTCACAGAGCAACGTGATGCAGTAACAGAGGCGGTAGTGGCTCATAAAGTTGGGGTATTCAAATATGCATTTGATAGACATGAAATGTTAGGAGCGTTTTACAGCATTGCTATCTCAAGCATATTTGCATTCCAAGGATTAAATGGGATAAAAGAAGGCCAGGGTTTGAGGGGTGTACAGCAGATATGGAAATGGGCAGGTTAGGTGCGATTAGTGGTTCGCTATTGCCGTCAAATGCTATTTTGCTACATTTCTATGTCTCCTTATTAATTCTTTAATGCCATCAATAATGAGTAAAAACTGGTCACTGGACATACTTTACTGAAGGTCCTCAAGATTCAGGGTTGAATTTGTGTATGGTTAAATCAGATGTGCGCAAACTTTTGCAGCTGCGCCCCCCTCTGCCTGCTGCTCCCGGTGGGTGCTCACGCCCCCTTTCGCCACGGGTCATGTGACGTCACGCGACCCGCGCCATGATTTGACGCCGCGTTGCCATGGCGACGGGCGTTAAATGATGTCGCAGGGTCATGTGACCCCTCCGCGGCATTTCACACCACGTTGCCATGGTGACGTGTCAACACAGCCGTCGTGAAGTTGAGGTTGCAGAGGCCTCACGCGTTCCCCCGGCAATTAATTTAAATGCCATGGGAAGAGTGCGGGGCCTCTGCAACCGCCGCGTCCCCACTAGAAAATCTTGCACCCCCCTGGGGGAGCACGCCCTCCAGTTTTCACACCCCTGGGTTTGACTAGGGCACTGAATGTTCTTCTACCTAACTCAGGGGGGCTCAAATCCAGTCCTCAAGCCCTCCCCAACAGGTCAGGTTTTCCGGATATCCCAGCTTCAGCACTGGTGGCTCAATCAGTCCCTGCTTCAGCACAGATGGCTCAATCAGAGCCACCTGTGCTGCTGCTGAAATATCCTGAAAATCTGACTTGTTTATGGGGTCTTGAGAACTGCAGTTGAGCACCCCGGTCCTAAATGACAACAGGTAGTATGTAGGTAGGATAGAAAAAGACTGCAAATGTAATTTATTACTCCATAGTTTTTAGTAACAAATTAAACATTCAGTTCTGCTGGGGCAAATTGCAAGCCCTCTATCACGAAAGGGTAACGGGTCATTGGTAACTCTTCTAGTTGTGTTACACCCCAATATGTCCCAGGAGCGCAGTTTGCAGATCTGTGTTGGCCCCTTTTTGGGGAAAGGCAGAATCTGTGAACTAGAGAGGAATAAGAGTCCTGTAGACTCTGAAGTGGGGGCTGCGCTCAAAAACAAGTGCTGGTTCCATGTAGTAGGTCAAGCTGACTTTATTGCCATGTACTGTGTGAGTGACTATTACTTTTATATACATTATATTTTAAATCAAATCGAAATAGATATGAAAAATATAAAAATGTATATATTCCAATTTATAGAAAAACAATACAATTGATATCATATATGGTCATGTCAGTTATGGACCAATAAAAATATGGTGGGTCTTCTGCACGGAAGCGTTACATTCTGCAAAAAATAAACAAATCATCCCAGCACCCAGCCCATCCAAATATTCCATGAGGATATCCTACCTGCTGTAGTGTAGTCGAAACAACGTGCTGATGGCAGAGCTGCAAAAAAACAAGACGGAACACAAGTTTACAAGTGGGGAAACCCCTGTATTTCCCTGAAAATTAGTATTATTTTTTTACATGACAAGTACTTCAGTAATAACACCATGAAGTCCCTCAACAAATACTTGTTTCATCGGAACTGTAAAAAAGAAACAAGGGTGAGAGTTAGTATGTGTTGGTCTGGGCTGCATCGGAAGACACGTGTCGGGGATGGCAGTGTGGCTGCAGCTGCTGTAGTTTAACATTAAAATAATGTCAATTTAATGTAAGACATCAGACCGCGTCTACAACACACCGCGTCTACAACACACCGCGCCTGCCGGACCAGTTCTTCTTATCCATTTATAGCCGCTTAGTAAATCTTCCGCCAATATGTCCTATAATAGTCACAAATGTGTTTAATATTTTTAACCCAAGGGGTTCCCAGTCCTCTCATGGATGGGGGGGAACCGAAACATGAGCACGTTTCATGTAACCTGTGAATATCCCATCCACAAATGTACATGTGTTTTCCTCCTGAATCCTGGTCATACGGAAATGCATTTTTTTTATATAACAAAGCAAATTAGAGATTGGTTGTCTCTGTATTTACCATGTTTGGTACCCAATTCATAATAACTGTGCTTACAGCTAAGACATTACCAACTAATCTACAGTAAGTAATACATCCTCTGTATATGCATGAACTTGGGTCTTGCATCTCAGGATTGCACAATTTGTAGAGTATAAAATCCATACATACCCAGGAGCAGGAAGATGAATCTAGTCCAACTTTTCATGTCTGCTTAGCCAGTTTCAGACCTGTAACAGAAGATCATACCAATTGTTGGCAGATACGGGGCTGCCATTCACGAACACCCAACACTTACTTAACAAAGTGATCTGAAAAATCACAAGTGATAGTGCCTTAGTGCAGCCATAGCCCCAAGAGGACACTCAAGTTACAGGTGATCAGAGGACAATAGCCGTGACTGGACACAGAAAAGTGTATCAATGTAGAAGCTTCCATCTACAGCTAGCCCCCGCTGCGGACATCAACCCCAAGCAACTAGGTAAATGTGCATGTTAACGTCACATACACACAACAAGCTAGTGCTACATACTGAGTCAGTTCATCCATCCTGTTGTAATGATAGCCTCTCATGCCACACACAGGTACTGTTAATGGAAAACACATATACAACTAGAGCTAGTTCCATCTCGCAGATACAGCCGCCCCCATCCCACCCGTAGAACTATTTTATGTTACTGTCGCCGGTCACAACGATAACCCATCTCCAGCTGGAGATTCCCATTACACAGGTAACCAGTTACAGACGCCAATCACCCATAAAACAAGCCCCAGTTAAAGGCTCCCATAATATGCAGCAAATGAGTTACTGATACAGGTTCCCATCAGACATATCGAACGCAATTCGGTCCCGTCATTCCCCCCATCCATGTATTACGACGAATAGTTCTGAGCTCCCATTAGATGCTTGGAGATTGCAATCTGCTTTGTAGAAAGGAAACTTGGTAACATGCTGTATGCAATTATTATTCTGCCTCACCCAATTGTCCTGCTCTGTAGAACATGTTGGTGTTCTATAAAGAATTGTATTATTCATTATAATTATTATTATTATTATCTGTGCAATACTGGTTACCATTGAATATGTACAACTAGGAAAACCTGTGTACCTTAGTACATGTTACACACTGGTTTGCATGACACGTGTCCATCTAGTTTCGTCTCAACATGCCACCATCCTTACTAGTTTGGATTACAAATGTATGACTAGTTTCCAGCAGATATGTAAAACTAGTTAATGCTTCAAACACACAATCCCTGCAAGCTCTAACCCCAACATCCACCACATCATATCTATATATATATAAGTCTCAAATAATGTTTGTGTGTGTATGTCTGCTGGACAGCTCATTGGACTGTGGGCCAGGCAGGGAGGAGCCAGGCAGGGAGAAGAGACACACACGCACACTCTCCTCACACCGTGACCACGTGCGCCTCTGACCAACACCACACACACACACACACACACACCCTCTCCCCGTCACTCTCCCCCTCAGCCGGATCGCAGCTCACCTTCCCCCCTCCTGGTGGCCGTCACTCTCCCCCTCAGCCGGATCGCAGCTCACCTTCCCCCCTCCTGGTGGCCGTCACTCTCCCCCTCAGCCGGATCGCAGCTCACCTTCCCCCCTCCTGGTGGCCGTCACTCTCCCCCTCAGCCGAACAGACCCCGCACCTTCCCTGCTGCAAACTTCCCGGTGGCTCCGCAATAAAGTTTTCCGCCTCACCATGTCGCCTGCTACACGACAATGTCCGGATTCACGGACATTACACACTCCCTTCCCACCCTGTCGCCGCTCCGCACACAAAATGTCCGCCTTCACCTCATCATCACCCTCAAAATTTACACCTTCCCACACCCTCAACACTCCCTTCCCGCCCGCTACGCACTGAAAATGTCTGCATTACCATAACCATCACCCTCTCGCCGCTCCGCACACAAAAATTCCGCCTCCACCTCATCATAACGCTCACAATGTCCGCATACCGCCCTGTTGCCGCTCCGCACACAAAATGTCGCACCACCCTATTCACGCCTGATACGTACATCTACCCCTCCCCCGCTCCGCAACCTCCCCATCCGCACAAATACCACTCCCCCCTCACCCAAACCTGGACGCTCCGCAACATCCCCAGCCACACCATCACACTCACGTGCGCCGCCCTGCACCGGCTCCCGGACGGAGGGGAAGCGCGGCGCGGCCCTCCTGCCCCAGCCGCAAACTCCAGGCTCCTCCCCCTCGCTCCCAAAGAGGAATGGAGGGGAAGCGCGGCGCGGGTCTCCTGCCCCAGCCTGCCACTCTTGCCCCCCGCCAACTTCCCGAACCCACCTCCTGCCCCAGCCAGATGCCACGGGGATATCAGTGCCAGGAGGGGAACCGTCTGCCGCCAGGAACCACCACCCAGTCAAGGTAAGTCACCCACCGTCTCCCACCCATGCACTGTCACCCAGTTACCCACCGTCTCCCACCCACACACTGTCACCCAGTTACCCACCGTCTCCAACCCACGCACTGTCACCCAGTTACCCACCGTCTCCCACCCACCCACTGTCACCCAGTCAAAGTCACCCACCCAGTCACTCACTCACCCACCCAGTCACTCACCCACCCAGTCAGTCACTCACTCACCCACCCAGTCACTCACTCACCCACCCAGTCACTCACTCACCCAGTCACTCACTCACCCACCCAGTCACTCACTCACCCACCGACCCAGTCACTCACCCACCCAGTCACTCACCCACCCAGTCACTGACCCAGTCACTCACCCACCCCCCAGTCACCCACCCCCCCAGTCACTCACCCACCCAGTCACCCACCCAGTCACTCACCCACCCAGTCACTCACCCACCTAGTCACTCACCCACCCAGTCACTCACCCACCCAGTCACTCACCCACCCAGTCACTCACCCACCCAGTCACTCACCCACCCAGTCACTCACCCACCCAGTCACCCACCCATTCAGTCACCCACCCATTCAGTCACCCACTCACCCAACCATTCAGTCACCCACCCAGTCAGTCCCCCAAAACCACCCACCCAGTCAGTCACCGACCCCACCCACCCACTCACCGACCCCACCCACTCACCGACACACTCACCCACCCACCAAAACCCACTCACTCACCGACCAACCCACCCACCCACTCACCCACCCAACCCAGTCACTGACCCACCCACCCAGTCACCGAACCCAGTCACCGACCCAGAAAAAGTCACCGACCCACCGACCCAAAGTCACCCACCCAGTCACTTACCCACCCACCCACTTAGTCAAGTGTCACCTACCCACTCAGTCACCCACCCCCCCACACACCAACTCAGTCACCCACCTAGCTGTCAAGGGGGGGGAAGCCCAACCCTGTCGCCCGCCCCCCCAAAATTACATCCCGGGCAACGACGGGAATATCAGCTAGTCCCCATCGTAAACACTTTGTTTCAATTTAGACTCCATGCTCATTCATGCAACGAGATATAGTTACAGGCTCACACCTCAGGCACCCGCATAGTTACAGGCTCTCACCTCAGGCACCCGCATAGTTACAAGCTCTCACCTCAGGCACCCGCATAGTTACAGGCTCTCATCTCAGGCACCCGCATAGATACAGGCTCTCATCTCAGGCACCCGCATAGTTACAGGCTCACACCTCAGGCACCCGCATAGTTACAGGCTCTCACCTCAGGCACCCGCATAGTTACAAGCTCTCACCCTAAGCACACGCATAGTTACAGCTCAGGATTTCACACATTATACAGATTACAGTTATTAACGAAAAGATTTAAAAAAAAAAAAAAAAACAGGTATAGACCAGTACGCTCAATATACAAGAAGTTATAGATTCCACACTCAGATATTACTAGTACAGATGAACGGTTCCCATCACATACCCGCAGAGATATATCATATGATATCACGCATATTCCTGTTCTTAATCTCAGCTAGGGGCTGGAATGACTCTGGGATCCCCCAGCAATCTCTATTCTACCTTACAGGGCTGTGACTACCTCCTACCTCCTGTGCTGTTCCTCTGGTACAATACAGTGACGGGCACAGCCTGCCGCTGGCACGTCTTATAACGGAGCAGCAGTGGGAGTTGCTACATGTTTACATTTCTGGACACTATTGAAGTGTGTGTATAACCCTGATGGGTAAGCCCCAATGGACAAGGCTCTGTTTGTTTTCCCATTAACAATGCAAATGAGTTGGCTCCCATGTGAGATAGCAGAGATTTGGGCCATAACTCATCACTGGTAAAAGTAAACACGGATCAGCACCATGAGAACCTGCACTTGCTTATTCAACCACAACCTGGATCGCTTCATCAAAACGCACAGTATAGCGAAAGCCTTTTAGGCTTCCATGCATGGAGACCTGCATGCAACATAATGCAAATGTATTTACATTACTGGGACCCTTTCGTATAGGACAATGTGGGTTATTCATGAAGGGTTACCCATTACTACTTAACAGGTGTTACCTGCCATTAAACTAAATGGGAGTTAATGCCAGGTGCGTTAACCAAGGGGTGAGCAAGAAGGGAGGCGTGACATTTTCTGGGGGGGGGGGGACACGCAACGCCCCTCCGCACAACATTTACATTAAATGCCTGGGGAGCGCACGAGGCCTCTATATATCCCTTAATGGCGCCCTCTGGCCATGCATCGCCATTGCAACTCAGTCAAATTATGCCACGGGGTCAAATGGCGACGTGTTACCATGGCCACGCAACGTCACATGACTCCACGATGTCAGAGGACGCCGGAGAAAAGGGGGGGGGGGGCAAGCAGGGAGGGGGGGGTTTAGCCAACAGGGGGTCTCAGATAAAGTTTGCGGCCCCTTGCGTTAACCCGTAATGAAGTTTGATTAGTTTGGGGGGGAGGGGGGGTACGGGACGTGATCCCGATCTTGTGTTAAATAAATAATATTATGAACTTTAAAAACTTTGCTTGGGATTTGTTCCTCTTCCTCTGATGGAAAATGAATTTAAAGCCGAGAGATTGCAGGCTCAAAAAGAAGCATCTGCCGTCCTCAAGGGCTACCAACAAGTCAGGGTTTCAGGATATCCCTGCTTCAGCACAGGGGGCTCAATCAGTAACTGCTTCAGCACAAGGTACTCAATGAGTGGCTCAGCCGAAGGCAGTACTTATCTGCAAAGTATTTGCAACCATAAATAAATAAACTACAGATTTTCCCAAAATGTGTTTTATTGTACCTAATATCACAAGTACAATCCAGCAAAATGTAACCGGCTGTGGTAGAAAGGAAATAGTATGTAACATTGAAGCTTAAAGGGTCTGTCCCTCAGCGTTTCTAAATAATGTATTGAAACGTTAGTTTGTAAGCCTGGTGATCGGGATATGTGAGGGGGTTTCATTTCCTGCAGCTGCCCACTTTTGTCCGATGTTCCGGTGTGTAACTTAACTAGCAGTCTCTAGTGCAAGACTCGTGCCACAGCAGGATAACATCATGCACAGGTCGCTATAACCTACCCAGACACTGTTTTCTGGAGCTTTTCTTATTACAAATATGTCAACGTCACCCCCGCCCCAATTTCCCCTCATCCTTCCTCCCTCCCCCCCCCCCCCCCCCCCCCGTCTCTAAAGAAGAAACAGAATACCGGTAAGTGGCCCTGAAAGGGGGTGGAATGTATCGCTCGCCCTTTTCATCCGTCTCTCTTCCCCCTACCTCTTTATCTCCCCCACAATACACACACACGCACACACAATACCCTACTCCCCCTCCAATAAACAAAAACACACACACACATTAACCCCCCAATGCAGACACATTCTTTCTCCATCATTTCTCTCATATCTTCCCCTTCTTTCTCTTTTTTTATTCTCCTCTTCACAATGTCCCATGCTGACACACTCCCCACGCTTATCTTCTAATCATAATTTGCTTTTCCTCTTCACCCTTCTTTCACTTTGTTTAAATTTCAATTCCTCCTTGCGTGCACAGAATACTTTATATAGCCCCATTCCCTGTGTGCAAGCACATAGGGCCGGGAGAGCCTTCTGATAATATAGCTTCATATTACTAATGTTCAACAGCTGCAGTAAATACATTATCTACAGGAGGACAACATGAAAAGACAAAGAGATAATGAGATAAGGAAGGATAATATACTGATCACTCATCTCTGTATGGTAGACTGGTAGTGCACAGATCACAGTAGTCAGATAATACACAATATGTGTACCAAAGGGATTTACAAAGGTTAAACCATTTAGCTCTGTTCGTCAAAAGGTACAGAACTGCTGGATCATGTCCCACTGGTTACTAACGGTCTACAAACTCTTCATGCTTCTGCCATCCATTAGCCCTAGCGATGTCTCAACCCACAGGCATGTTTGTTTTGTCATTGATCATAGAAGCTCTTTAAAGAAAAGATTAAAAAGTATTTAATCATAGTCAGAGATATACACATGGACCATTCAGATGAACATGTGAGGACATTACATGGAAATTAGATTAAATAAAATTCAATTTCACTATTATTGTCATTTTTGCTTAGCAAGTGTCAAACAAATACAGTATGCAGCATTTTACAGAATGAAGATGAACCCAAACTCATCTGACGTGCGTTAGTACAAAGCAGTACAGAAAAAACAAGGGTGGGCTGCATCTTGCCCTAATTCAGTGATTTCCAACCTTTTTTGTTTGGAGGAACCCTTGAAGAATTTTGAAAAATCTCGGGGAACCCCTATCTGCCTGACACATATTAGGTTCGACAGGGGTCAGTCACAAAATGTCACACCTCACGAGCCACCTCTATTTCCCACAATCTACCCATGTATTTCCCTCCCATCCGTCTCACTAACTCTCCCCCCTCCCCGCCTCGCATGTATTTATCCCTTGCGTCTGACTCTTACTCCCTCTTTTCCTCACTCACTCCCTCCTGCCCCCCTCCCATCTCTCACTCGCCCCTACCTTCCGTCAATTACCCCTACCTTCCATCAATTACCCCACACTCACTCAATCCACCATACAAAATACATACCAAAAAACCCCACCACCAGGCCGATGGGGGGGTCTGTGGTCCGTAGGAGGAACCCCTGAGACTGCTTCAAGGAGCCCCAGGGTTCCACGGAACCCTGGTTGGGAATCACTGATCTAATTCATCTTGACCACCGCTTAAAGTACCTGTCTCCCAAACCTTGCTTCAGCTGAATGGTGATCTATCCAGTTTGTAAAATGTTTTGAAGGTATTTGGAGGACACTTTGTACCAGCTGTAGAAATGATCAACGGTTGCCCCCACTTTTTCTGCCTAGGTAGTGACCATACCTCTGACAAGAGTGTGCTTTAAGTCATAAAGCCTTTTTTTAGCCATCTTCAAATCTCCTTTAGGATCAGAAGATGGGGACTTACCCTCTGACATGACACAGAATGCTAGACATCCAGAGCCACTACTTACACAGAAGGCAATATCAGCGCCTGCCTTCCTGCTTAAAGAGCCGACCTTGGCGTTACAATCTAACAAATGGGCCTCTTTCGGCATAGTGACACAAGCCTCCTGTTTTCGTCAACTCAAGCTATCTGACCCCGCACCCCAGCGACCCCGCACCCAGGCACGCCCTGCTTCCAGCCCATGGAAGGCATGTGTGTGCTACCATCCCAAGCAAAGCACCACCGAAAGACAACGGTAAACACAGGACATCATTCTGAACAGGCCCAGCGCAACCTCTGTCCCATCTACACAACAGCAGGTAGCCAACTACCTCCTCGTGGGCGTATGAAGAGGCACAGGTGAGCAAATCCTTCTTCCCCCAACATCTCCAAGGATGCAAAGGGCATCAAAGGCGGCTTTAGAAAAAAAAATGATATATATCACTCCTACTTGCAGTTTCAGTAGGACAGTGAATACTGACGAGAGGAGGGTAACCCCACCTACTATAGCTAGTCATTGTCAGCCCTACTCTCAGCGGAGGATGGGAAGCATACCTCATGGGTCAGGGGTTGGGGACTTTAAAGAAAGGTGCTTTTTAATGGGTACAAAAGAACAGCCCCATCAATGCACACACTGGGGTGTCAAAAAAGTAACAAAAGGCTTTGTTAAAAAACACAAGAATATGCCAAGCAAAAAGTTAAAAACCAATAAAACCATAAAATAGACCTCAGCAAACCAGAGATGAAAAATATCAACAATAAAAGATAAAAAGGTTAACACTAATAATTAATCAGTAGTGTAAGAAAAAAAAACACTCCAATTCCACGACCAACCGGTCATATAACACACCAAAAAAAAAAAAACACTATACAATATAACAAGGATATCAATGGCCAAGCTGGTAATGTATAATAGATACGCCCCAGCAGGACCTGAACGCTATAATGGAACAACACATTAAAAAAAAGGAAGTAGAATGCCGTAAGATAACCACAAATAAATATCTTGTATAAAGGTGGTACTCTCTTATATGGACACAGAAATGTGAAAGGATCTTCCGGGCATCCGCGTTGGAACAGAGTCTCGTGCATCATCCCCAGACAGTTCATCCAGGTGAATAAGCCAAACATAGAGGTACCACGTATTAGTCCAAACAGCCCCGAATCGCGTTTCGCATCCCACTTCTTCCGGAGGCTGGGAAGTAGTTGCACGGTTGACATATTTAAAAGGACCCAGCAGTACGGACGTAAAAAAAAAAAGAAAAACACCAATAGAAAACATAAATATACAAATATTAGTCAAGAGATAACCAATGTCCGTACACTTTATATACATTCAGAGTAAAAGAAGTAATCCCCCTAAAAATAAAGGACGGGTGCCAGGGGAGGTCCAAAACTTAACCATGTTATTCTTTTCTCCGGAGACCCCTAGGTTCCTGAGATACCTGCAGGTACAGTAACCAAGTTTAAATCTTCTTCCAGAGGAAATAAACTGGCTGCCAATATCCAGGCCAGTTGGAAGGCGCAACATCTTCGGTTGTGGCTTCCTATGGGATGACCATTTAAATTCCCTTTAAAAAAAACAGGCGGCAATAGCAGTAACTTTACTGGTACCTATCTTGGGAACTAGGGGGTCCCCAGAGTGGAAATAGTGTGGTTCTGCTCAGGAAGAACCTGGTTTCAATCCTGTAAAAAAAAAAAAAGTTAGGGAGGAATTCTGCTTTTAACAAACATAGAAAAGTTTAGGGCTTCCTTCAAACCCGCAGGCATTGAACTCCCAGTTTGAACAACCCACCAGCACTCATGTTAACGAAATACTCATTTTCCCCAAACATTGTACCAAATATAATTGGAGTTCTGTGGGGCCCCTCTGCCTTTCTTTAACCAGATACATCTTCACTAAAGCTTGCACATATGGGGAGTATTTTTCATTGCTAAAGTGCGGGCTATATTTCGTCCCAGCCTTTGACCAAATAACACTGTATGGTCAGACCCTATAGGACCTTAAATGTAATGTGTGTTTATAGTTTAGTCAGTGTATCCTTTTGTTTTTCCTGTCCCCCGCTTCTGTATTATTGCCTTTTTTGCCTTCTTTCTCCCGGTTATGTCTTTATACCAAATTTTACAATAAAACCTGATATATATATATATATATATCAGGTTTTATTGTAAAATTTTGTGTATATATATATATATATATATATATATATATACACAAATTTTACAATAAAACCTGGCTACTTTGGCATTCAATAGCGCCTTTGCAATATAGAAAAAAACAAAGTTTAAGCCATGGACTAGTAGAAGAAAAAACAACACATTTGTTTAATCACATTGCAGTCATATAGTGCATGCCTTCATGGGGGCAAAAGTGGCCAAGGGGTTTAAACACCCATCTACTACCTGACAACTTACCCATTGTATACTATATAGCAATATACGCACTATGGTGTACAAGGGGTTAACCTCCCTCCCTGGGACCCTTACCACAACATCCCTCAACAGACCAGATCCCTTCCCACTTTATAGTCATCAACACTCAACAGATAAAAGGTGCCTAATAGGGTTTTGGCCAACAGAAACACAATGAGCCTCTGCCCATACCGGTTTCCTTCCACCTCTACTGCTCTTTCTACCACCTTAAACCTTTCTCCCCCACTGTTCCTTACCCAACACTCATTTTGTATATGCCAAGCACCTTATCTTCCCACCCTTAAGTCAAACCTACAAAAACGTACCTCTTATATGAAACATTCCCATAGCAGGGACCAGGGGTGCGCAAACTTTGCACGCTGCGCCCCCCCTTGCCTAAAATCCGGCGTCACATGACCCTGCGCGTTGGAGACAAGATAGGAGACACTTCAGAGGCCTCACGCGATCCCCAGGCACTTCATTTAAATGCTGTGGGGAAGAGCGCGGGGCCCCTGCAGCCGCCACGCCACCCCAGAAAAATCTTGCGACCCCACTTTGCGCACCCCTGGCCTAGACAAATGGCTACTGTCCCTCATACTAACTATTGTGGCTGATCACTGCCATCTCCTGCACTTACTCACTCACCTGCTGTCCCTGCAAGTCTCCCAATTAAAGGTTGTCGAACTTTCATTGTAAGGTACAATAGGATGTCTCAGGGGATCGTCAGGTCATTGATTGCCAGGCTCCAACACAAGGAACAAGCTCAACTGCACTGCTGCAAGCCTGAGAATCAATGGTGCGCTGCTTCTACTTGTTATGCAGTGAACACCACGTCATCAAGAGGTGTGGCTTCCTGAACCCCTTAGACCAGGGGTGGGGAACGTCAGGCCCGAGGGCCGTATAAGGCCCTCAAAATCATTTGGTCTGGCCCTGCTAAGGCAACTGCTATAACTGGGGTCGGGCGAATTTTTTTTTAAATGGCCGCCGCGCGCCCGATTGGGAGGTGGTGTGAGGCGCCGGCAGCCCTACACGATCCCCAGCAGCCACCGTAGTAGCCCCAGCAATCCCCCAGCAGCCACCGTACTTCCCCCGCAGCATTCCCCGCACCTCCCACATGCTTCTCCAGCAGTTCCCCCCGCACTTACCCCAGCATCCGCCCTACACGATCCCCCCAGCAGCAGCAACTGCCAGAGGTAGGGGGCTGAGGTTCTGTGTGCCTACATGCCTGCCGTGTACCTGCCCGTCTATGTCTGTATGGCCCGCGAACGATGTTATAAATATCCAAATGGCCCTTGGCAGAAAAAAGGTTCCCCACCCCTGCCTTAGAGTATGCCTGATTTTGGATATTACACAGGCTGGATTTTAATGCGAGAGTAGGGTCAGTTGATAGTGTCTTAAAATAGGAGGAATCCCTCAATAATCTCAAGACATCTTGATCATATAGATCTCTGGCTGTAATACCCCATTACCACCTCGATCAGCGGATTTCATTTCGATAGATGGCGTTAGTGAACGTCAGAATTTGCCCTTCGTTCCAGCTTACTGAGATTATCACCCAATGTAAACTTTTACACCACTTGCCACTAGTTTGCTGCTGAGTGACACGGGAAATAATGTGAGATATTTACCCCATAGGTTACCATCGTTGCTCTAAACCCTATAGGAGCTGCTGGCACGAAGCTGTACACACAAGAACTGGATATCCCTGAGTGAATGTCCCCTTACTTCCCACTCAACTGTGTTCCAGCGGTCTGTGACACCATCTAGGAGGGGCTTACTATTAAGGGAACCCATTTAAAGCTCCATGTCTGACCCCACATTAAATTGCAAGCTCTCCAGGGGTTAATTATTCCTGTAAATCCACCTTTTGTCAGTAGTGTATAAACATACACGGTGACATTACTGCTGTTTCCTATGGTCCTTGTGAGGCTGAAGTTACCCTCCATGTTTCTCCTCCTGTGTGACAACCTCTCATATGGCACGTGTGCTTTTTGCTATTGAGTCATCCCTCTGCTCACTGACTACTTCTGACAACGCTGCCCGGATCTGGGGCTACATGGTGTGCATCCCCTGGCCCCTGATCGGCCCTGTCTCCATTGTGTTTAATATGCCTTGGTGCATATCAGAAGGCTGTAATATGCTTTATGGAGCATGCACGGAGTTGGCAGGAGACCCAGATGGGAAATCTCCCAGTGTATGAGCACAAACATTTCCTGGCTACGTTCTGCACACAGCAATGTTAGAAGGCTAAGATAAAGCACCAGTCAAACTTTACATGACATGAGCTGAAACAGTTACCTACAGTATATAACTCTGTCTCTATAGGTTTTACAGCTCAATACACACTTCTTTCACTGAAACTCTGCAGTACATGGGGCCATATTCTATATACTCCAAAGAACCAGTTTTGGATGGTTTTTCATAAATAAAAGTGGAAAAAAAACTGCCAAAGAACCTCTTTTGGGTATTTTATACACTAAAGGGTCAAGAGATACCCCACACTGCTCCTGGACAACTCGCAAAGTGAAAGGAATTATGTGAAATTGCTCAGAAGGTAAAACAAGTCATCAATTGTTATCTTCAGAAATTAATGTATTCAAAGGTTGTGGCCCCTGTGTGTGCCTGAACTTAAAGGTTTCTTATTCAGTGTTTCTTCAGGGTCAAGTGACATTACACCTACCTGGGCCCTTTTAGAAGAGAGCGTGGAACCTTTCCCCCGATGATAGAAACCCCGGATTATCAGCGTTTGTTCCGTAGTTCAGTAATGAGTCGCCCCCCAGCGGATCATCCACCTGAACTCAAACACTTTCACAAGCATTAGTAATAATCCCAAATGGATTCACTATTCAAAATCTTCCACGGGGGAAGAGGAACCAAACACAGCGTGCCGGCCGCAGTTCAAGTCTGATAAGATCAACAATAGAAGAAAAGAAAGCAGTGAACCGCCATAATAGAGATACGGGGCAAAAAGAGATTAAAACTGGGAATCCTAAGGGTTTGGGAACTATAGAGAGGCTCTACAGATGTAGCTAAGGTCCCCCAAACAATGTACTAGCTATAATTGGAGTTCTGGGGTTCATCCTCTGCCCTTCTATCATCGGATTCATCTCCACTAAAGCTTGAATACATAGGGGGGGGGGGGGGGAGTATTTTTAATTGCCAAGTGCAAACTATGCTTGGTCATGGCCTTTGCCAAGTAACATGGAGGTTAATAAGTGTGCACTATATGCTCAGACCATATAGGACCTTAAACGTAATGTGTTTGTTTTAAGCAGTGTAACCTCTTGTGTATTATTCCCTTTTTACCTTCTGTTCCCTTTTTTGTCTTTACATGAAACTTTACATTAAAATCTGAGATTAAAAATATATATATCTCTCAATTCTTTATTTGAGCCCTACTAAAAGTTGCGTTTCACACCTGATGGCACTTTATCTTGGACAACTTTCAATGGAACTTGAAAAAAGGGTCTCTTGAATTTGACTGGTTTCTGGAAACCCCCTTTACCCTGTATTCAATAAACTTTAAAGTGGATATTCTGGAGAATTGTCGAAAATAATAAGGGGGGGTTGGGGGTTTGATTTCCTTCTAGTGCAGGATGGCAAACTGGGCCATTTTGGCATTCTATAGTGCCTTTGCAGTATAGAGAAACTAAGTTGAAGCCATGGACAAGTAGAAGAAAAACAAACAAACAATTGTATTAATCGCTTAGCATTCCTAGTGGCCATGAAGATAGATATATATATATATATATATATATATATATATATATATATATATATATATATATATATATATATATGTGTGTCTTCTTGGGTGCCAAGGGGTTTAAAACACCCATCTGCTACCTGACTACTTACCCATTGTATATTATAGCGGTATAACCCCTAACAGCGCGTGCGTGCGTATGTATGTATGTATGTATGTATATATTAGGCGTATGTAACAGTTTTCATGTGAGACAGGCTTAGTTTTGAAAGAACTTAGACTGGTGGCAGCTGTGAGAGTCTCCGGTAGATTGGATGGGAGTTAGTACCTTGTCGAATCGCTTACAAAAACTTTTCTGCGGCCAGGCAGGGAGCGAGCGCGCTGGCGCTCATGCACAGTGACGTCACATGCTCTGCTGGGCGATTTATGGCCAGCTAGCTGCGTGCTTGTGGGGGCATGTCGGGGGGTGAGGCCATGACGTAATGGATCTAGTTCGCCCTCATTGGCGAGCGGCATAATCAAAGTTGCTTGGCTCTGGAAGCAGCTAAGCACCGTGCATGCGCAGGCGCTCACTCACGCTGGCCACGCACATTGCAATGTGTTTCATCGCGGCCAGCGTGCGCGCGCCCGCTCAGTATCACCCTGGACTAGGCCTTAGTCAGTCTTGCAGCTTGGACTCGGCTCTGGTAATCGGAGCTGTCTCCCCCCTGTCCTCCTAGGTTTAGCATTGTTTTTTAAACAGACTCATTTTGTGCATCCTCGCACGTTTTCACTTCATTTCTGTTTGTTCTCGAAAATAAATATAAAATCAACGATTCAAAGAAGACTCCATCATTGCATGACAGATAGGGATGAGTTTAGCTGCTTGTCCAAGTTTACTAGGCCGCAGGAAAGAAATCATGGACTCATTGTAAAAGCCATAGGTGCTTGTGTGGATGTTACTACATCATGGATATAAACCGAGATATTTATAAATAAAATGTTTTAATAAGACATTGTTGAAATTTTAAAACATGTAAACGATGTGCTTTACACCCGTCACTAATGGAGATGCTTGTAACACGAGTTACAGACCCCTCACATACAGAAGGGGGTACAGACCAGAACTTACCAAAAAGGGGCCTTTCAGACACCTTACGGTATGTCCCAACTGGACAAAGAGGGTCTTAATGTCCGTAGCACAGGGATCTTTCAGTCACTGTATAGGGCTGCACTTCTAAAACCTGTCTTCACAAGACCCCAGACCAAGCTCCTGAGAATCAGTATCCAGTAAGGTTCCATGTATATAGTCATTTGATTACAAGATTGGACGGGAGTTTGGACAGCTTCAAAATTGACACTATGGCGTCTGTGGGAAAGCTAAAATGCCTCTCCCCGCCCCCTCATCAAAAATCATTTGCCTTCAGCTTCCCCTCCTCCTTCTCAGTTAGGGGCTCCTGTGCCAGCAGCTTATGGTGCAGCCGATGGTGCTTTCCAATCCCTAACTTAGGCAGGCCGCGGTTCAGACCCTCTAGCAGGACGCAGGCTTTGCATAAGCCCTGGCTGGAGATGTACCCACAACGGGCACAGGTTCCCTGCACTGGCATCCTCACGTCCTCCTTCACAGACAGATTCTCTCCCGAGTGGATGATGTCCATGATGGCGCTGGGCCGTATCGCCTCCAGGTCCTTTAGGAAGCCACGGGCGTGGCCTCGGTAGGCATTGGGCGAGTAGATGCACTCCGTGGAAAAGTAATCTAACCTCTTGAAGTAGGCATACAGCACAATCTCCTTCTCATAGGCGTATTTCAGGGGCTTAACGCGTGGGATGGCGCCCTCGCTTCCCGTGGTGATGGCGGTGCAGCGCCGCAGTCTCGCTATGTCCCCTCGCAGAAAATTCATCAACACGGTCTCTGCTATGTCGTCCGCATTATGACCTGTATGTAAAGTAGAGAAGGGCGCATTAATCACAGCGAGGGTCCCTGCAGCCGACATGATATAAGGATATGTTACGTTCCAAAGGAAGCACTGGGACAGATAAACTGTAGTTGTCTACTATTCTATCAAAAAGCCACCCGCTTAGCTCTCGGAAGAGCTAAAAACTGGCTGGTAACCAAAACCCAAGAATTTGATATTCAATTAAAATATAAATTGGAGGTGACCATGTAAAAAGTGCTTTAGAACAGTAATAAATGTTGTTTTCCAATAAAAAGAATCCAGCAATAAAACATTAAAATGTTACACTTGTTGACTACATCACTCTCAGGAGATCCCTTTTCAATATTCCTTCCCTTCTGATTTCAATCAGAATAAAGCAACATTTTATTTTTATTTTTTACATATTTGGACCCAGGGCAGAACCCCCCTCAGGGACCCCAGGGCAGAACCCCCCTCAGGGACCCCAGGGCAGAACCCCCCTCAGGGACCCCCCGTTTACCTAAATAACGGATGTAATTGCCGGTGTCCAACATGGTGAATGGAATATGGCCTCCCCTGTTTGACCAATAGGAGGCCTCTAACGAGGATATTGCGGATTCTACTGGCCCGCACATGCCACAATCTTCACACAGCTGTAGTGTTTCTCTAGACATACAGTCTTAGCACGCTCGAAACCCAAACCCGTTACATTGCAAATATAGTGTGTCATTTGAAGTGCGACTGGGTTTGTCACCTAATGTACATAACAAGAGACAAAGACAAAAAAGGGCCAATGCTACATCCAACATGACAAATGATTAAGTACATTACTACGTATTTTATCTTCATAAATATACGTCATTTATTTCAATACTTTGGCCAAAAATATTTTAAGCCTGAAACCGAGGAGGGGTCAGAAGACCTCCCAAAATAGTTACCAATTTGTATTTGGACATAAAATGTCACACAGCTAGTGACTGTCTGAGAGACACACGAAGACAGCTAGTGACTGTCAGAGGCACACAGAGAGACAGCTAGTGACCAGAGACACACAGAGACAGCTAGTGACCGTCTGAGAGATACACAAAGACAGCTAGTGAGCCGGAGACATACACAGAGACAGATAGTGACAGTAAGAGATGCACACAGACACAGTTGGTTGAAGAAGTCACCTCACAAGCTGCAAAGCGGATACTTCCTAAGCTGTTAAGACATGACCGGGAGACAAGATAAACAGATAACCGGGAGACCCGTTACCGCATTTTGAGTATTCTTTGTGAACGCAACACAAACATCTTACAAATATTCCATACTTAATAGACTGACAACGCGACTACACTCCATCTTACGATAAGAGCGCCAACGCCACACCGGCATTACCATTGGCTGCTACATTGGACCCTGGGACTTTATAAAGGGGCAACAGCGCTGATTCTTCATTTACTGTGCAATATGTATATATTGTATTGCGAGGGTCTTCCCTAAGAGTAGAGGCCATTGGGCTAATGGTGCCCCTGACCATAAAGCACATACATACGATGGGTCCGACTATGGTGTACTAAGTGAGGGTGGAGTCAGGCCCCCGCCCTGACACGTACAGGGAAATAAAGAGAGGTTACACACACGTATCTGTGTGTGCTGGAAAGAATCAGAATTAAACAGGAGTGCAGTTAAACCTTAGGAAGTATATATATTTTTCTTGTACTTTAGCTCTCCCCCCCACACTATTTTTTATGGCATTTCTGTTTGAACTGCACTGTAGCGCACACATAGCACATACAGTATTGCTAAATTGTAGCCCCTTAGGCACCGCACACGTCACGCATCTCATACTATTAACTATTGTTTTATTTCCTATTTTCACTATGCAGTGGAAGAAACACAAAAAGGAGAGTATACAATTGGCAGTGTAGGATCCCGCTGAAAAGGGTCTGCCTTCAAGCGGCTGCAGCTTAATATGTTTTGGTCAAAATATTGAACTAAAATGACCCGTACTTATGAGAAAAAAAATATATATAGTAATGAATCAAATAATTTGCCATATTGGACGTGCATTTGAGCTTGTTGGCGGTTGTTGAGGTCGCTTTTGCAGTAGCACGCCGGTTGACACAAAAAACATATGAAAATATAAAGCTGTGGGACTGGGTTTTGAGCTTTCTAGGATCGGGCACCTCAGCTTATAAAGAATATATTATCTATCATGCCTGAAATAGTGACCTGTGCAGATTTTATCGACTCCCAGCATCATGGCCCCACGGTCGAGCGCCTGCCTCCGGAACACCCCGCAGAAGGTGCAATTGTTCTTCAGGCCAACCTGCTTCACGATCTGGTCCATTGTCCAGCCATACAGCTCTTTGTAGGATACGATCTTCAGGGGAAGATCGTACTGCTGCTGGTTCCTCTTTACCGTTTCCAGGGAGTCGTCGCGGTAGCCAGAAATACCTTCATCCACGGACAGTAGAGTGAGGTCCAGCCCGTAGTTATACCGCTGGTTCAGCACCTTTAGGACATGGGCGAGTACTGTGGAGTCCTTGCCCCCTGAGGCTCCGATGCCGACCTTCTCGCCTGGCTGGAAAAGCTGGGCAGAGACAATCGTTTGGTGGATCTCCTCTTCGAAGGCCCGGAAGAAGCAGCCCTTGCACAGGGAGTGGCTGGTCTTTGGTCTTCGCAGGACCGCCCGCTGCTCCTCACAGCTGCTACAAGTAACAGGCATGGCTGCAAGTCTACAATACAAGAATAAACATGTCAGCAAGACCTAGCACATGTGTGCGTGTAATAATCATCACAGATGCAGACGTTTAAAGTACATTTAGGAATAAGCCTCCATCTTTTAGTCATAATGACAATGGTAATTGCTGGCCCCACTGGCAGCAAAATAATTAAGTGCATAACACAAGGATCAAATCCACAAGCCTCATTTCAAATCACCTGAGCTACGGTCACGTGTCGCCCTGCAATATACAATCCCACACACAGCCACCCACAACAATAATCATCTTTAATAGAAAATATGTTGGAGCAAAATGGAGGAGTGACTTTAGCAGCATCAGTATTTTGGGTTCATTCCCTTGTTTTTTGCATCTATAGAGGAGGCTTTAGTTCAGCAGAGGAATGACCAGGGCTGAAGGATTGTAAATAGATAGATATAAGTCCATATGCAGGGCACTGTCGAAACGTGGTTTGGTCTAGGGCAGCTTTTAAGGCTATCCCTGCTTCAGCACCGGTGGCTACTGACCCACCTGTGCCTTAAAACCTGATCTGGTTGGGGGTACTTGAGAACTGGAGTTGGGAAACACTGGTCATGGGTATCTGTGGGTGCGATCTGCTTAAATACAAGTAGTATAGAATATCAGAAAAAAGTAGCTACTTCAGATCTTGATGCAGAAGTTTATACATCAGTGTGCGGCTCCCCCTGGTGGCTGACAGAGGGAGTCAACCAGAATGCAAGGACTTCTCTTGCACAATGAATTTGTTTTTCCTGAATATTAAAATAATTGTATGCTCTTTAAATAAAGAAACACCACTTGTGGTGCATTTACATGTCTCAGACAGGTCTGCAACCCGGTCTTTCCCAATTAATCACATAGCAAACAGCGCTTCCGCTGCAGCCGGGGACTCTGGGTAAGGACATGCAAATGAGCAGTGTCTCACACTTTACTTCTCATCCATGTATGCGCTTTAGAATGGTCTAGGATTTTAAGTTTGGTACTGCTCACATGGTCATAAATATGAAAAAAAACAGGTTAAATTAATTACTAAATCAGCATCACAATTGAGTAAGTGTCTCATGAATAACGTTATAGTGCAAATGTACAAAAAACATCTCCATACTGCAGACCACCTCAATGTTAACAATGGCTTGCAAAACCACCAGGTTTATGCTTATTTCTTTACAACGATCTATGTTGCCACAATAATCACTAAAATATTGTACCTGTACCTTAAAATCAAGTCTTTCATAGAGAAAATGCACCGACTTCAGGAAAAGTGTCTGGTGTTAGTCATTGTTATAAAAAAAAACAGGGGTGTAAGTAACTGGATCGCGTGTAGTTTCTATCCAATATATATATCTATTTAATCGAACCAATATAGTTCCACGTGAATACTATTCCCTGTATGAATATACCATTATGTTTGCCCATTTAAAAAAAGGTATTAACTAACCCACACCACTTCATACCCACCCATGTGTACCATGTTCTGAAAGCCATGCTTCTTGTATCCTCCTCCAGGATTACACGTGAAAATGTGGGTCAATTATCATTCCTTGTGAGTGTCACTCAGTCCCATGATGAGGGCATGACTTTAATTATCTCATATGCAACCCAGATCCTCAACTCCTGATCCAGTCAGATCAAAACACCACTCACCCTTCAATTCTCTCAGCCTTACCATATATCACCCCAACATCAGCCTCCCTGCGAGACGCAAGACTTCCGCCTTCCTCCCGCACCAGAGATCCTTTCAAAACTACAACTCCCGGCATGCACTCTAAACGCAAAAGGGGAGTTAGCAAGTAGACTCGCCAGACAAGTTGATGTTGGGAGATGTAGTCCGCCCATCGGTGGCAATATTGCGTTGCGTATCGAGCCTCGTTCTGATCTCACCCCTACCCACAATGAAAGGGAAAGGCCAAAAAGAGTCGTGAAACGCATGGCCCCGCACATTTATACCTCAGATTTTAAGGGATATAAATAGTTGGAATTTATTATTGAATAATTTAATAGTAGACCTTGGCAAGCTTATATTAATAACCCATACTGGTTGTGAACAAATCAAAATATTTTTTATCAAAAATGTGAATTTGTTCTGTTCTATCCCACCAAATACACAGATTTGCGTTTACATGCAGTGATTATTATTTCATTAAATTGGCCCCAATTATTTTAATTAAATAACCCCAAAAGTGCAGTGCCACCTGAGTGGCTTAATGGCAGGGATACGTTAAATCCTAGCCGTCTTGAGAAAAATCAGGCAAATATAAGTATTTTTTTTTAATGTTGATGCTAAGAAATACATAATTTTAAAAAAATGCCTCTTTTATAATTCTCTTGCCCAAAAGATCTAAACTTTAAAAAGGTGCAAGGTGGTTATTTATCAAAGATTCCCGGCTGCAAAACTGGGGAAGAACTGTCCCCAGTTTATCAAGAAGTATGTTTCCCATTGAAAACAATAACACAGTTAACTTAATAAACCTCAAAAAATGAAGGGAAAAATAGTGGTATGCAGCACACCAAGGGACAGAAGCAATATTTGGTGATATTTTATTAAAAACATTAGAGATAGAACAAGACAATAACGTTTTGGAACAGCAGCCCCAGGGTCTGACGAGGGATTAGAAACACCTTTGCTTGAAATGCGGCACCTCCCCTGGCTTCCTTTAAAAGCTGACCACTTCCTGCTTGCAAATTCAATGTTCCTTGTGCACAAAAAGGAGCCCACCTGAGATACCGGTGAGATATGCTAATAGCTGGATTAGCAACAGGTGTAAGCAGTGAGCAGCGCAAAAGTTTGCTGTGTGAGTGGTGCTACCCATCAGCTGGTTTTGCTCACACTACTAGAACTGCTGCCTAGAATAGCAGAGGTGGTGGGTTCTAATCCTGTTCTATTTCTCACAAGGTGCCTTAAATCATAGATGTTAATGAATTGTAGTTTTTACGGAAATCCTTTTAGATAGTGTAGGATGTGTCATTGGATGAGTGGGCGAAGTAAAGACTTCAACTGGACTTTGTGACCCCTGTCGTTGTGTGTTCGTGGATTCTCTATCCAAAGGCCAAACGCGTTGACTGATTCTGATGAAATGTTGAGGGTACCTTTCTGCCGTCCTAACTTAGATCTGCCAGAAGATTCAATCAAATCGGTGCAGCCCCCAATCTTGGAATTATTTGTTTGTTGTTTGAAGTGATATTAAAAATCTCATAAACCGGACTCTTGATACAAAACATTAAATGTGTTATCTAGCAACTGGTACTGTATTACAATTTCAGACAATTTGCTTGAACTATTTCAGAGATATTAAATATTTAAACACAGTAACAAAAAAACAGTGTACATTCTAATTGGTACATCAGTGTACATGTACGCACATGCTCAACCCATCGTTTTTCAGATATGTAGATACTTACACATTTTCCACTTCGGCCATTTTCATTCCCCCTTTCATTGTTACAATACATTTTATTCACATTTTTGTCTTTCTATAATCTCTTGACATGATGTTCATGGTCTGTCTATATGGGTTGATATACACATGTATCTACTATATATTTGTGAAATCACTGTATGTCTGCGTCCCAAGGGTCAATCGCATTGGACCTTGGGCCTGTCACTCCTGCTCAGGCCATGCCCGCCCCCGCACACCTCTCATTGGCCTACGTCCAACACCAATGCCACACTGTCCCACCCCTCACTGACTCTCATTGGCCTGCGTCCAATGCCCGCCCCCGCACACCTCTCATTGGCCTGCGTCCCACCCCTCACTGACTCTCATTGGCCTGCGTCCAATGCCCGCCCCCGCACACCTCTCATTGGCCTGCGTGCAACACCAATGCCCTAATACTTCCACACTGTCCCACCCCTCACTGAGTTTTGGGAACGCTTTCCTCTAATCCTCAACCTGCTCTGGGGCCACGCTTCACAGCTATCAAAACCTTCACGTCTGCTACCACAGACTGCCGAATCAGGTACAGCAGTGTTTCCCAAACTGTGCGCCGCGGCTTGGCTAGAGGGGCGCCGCGATCAGGGCCGCCAGCAGCGGGAAACAAGGGCTGCTAGCTCATTTAAAAAAAAAAAAAAAAAACCTCTGAGGGGAAGCAGAGGAGCGGTCACATGACCGCTCCCATCCAATGGGGCTGCAGCCTGCCCGGCATTGCAACTGCAGAGCCACCAGACGTGTGTGTGTGTGTGTGTGTGTGTGTGTGTGTGTGTGTGTGTGTGTGTGTGTGTGTGTGTGTGTGTGTGTGTGTGTGTGTGTGTGTGTGTGTGTGTGTGTGTGTGTGTGTGTGTGTGTGTGTGTGTGTGTGTGTGTGTGTGAAAAACGGGCTGCAGGGTGTGTGTGTGTGAAAAACGGGCTGCAGGGTGTGTGTGTTGTGTGTGTGTGTGTGTGTGTGTGTGTGTGTGAAAAACGGGCTGCAGGGTGTGTGTGTGTGTGTATATATGTGTGGTGTGTGTGTATATATGTGTGGTGTGTGTGTGTGTATATATGTGTGGTGTGTATATGTATGTGTGGTGTATATGGATGTGTGGTGTATATATATATATATATATATATATATATATATATATATATATATATATATATATGTGTATGTGTGGTGTATATATATGTGTGTGTGTGTGTGTGTATATATGTATGTGTGGTGTATATGGATGTGTGTGATGTGTGTGATGTGTGTGTGGTGTGTGCGTGTGAATATATTTATCAAAGTTGCACAATGTTAATAAATAATTTATTCTCACATGTCTTTTTTCATTTTTAAATATTATATAACACACACACACACACACACACACACACACACACACACACACACACACACACCAAGTGACAAACACACACAGTGATACCCGCCTACCAAGCGCGCTTGCTGTCTCCTCTGCCAGGACAGCGAAAAGCTCCTGGTAGAGCGAGCGGCAGCAAGCAAGAGCGAGCAGCAGCACCTAAGCGCTTACTATGTCCCAGGCCAGAGGAACTATAGCAGCGCTGATTACAGATGCAGGGGCTTTGTGCATCTGTTCAGCCCGGCTCAGCGACGCTGAGAGAGGGAGGCCCGGCGCGCACGCTGGAGGAGCAGCACCGGGAGACTGAGAGAGAGAGTGAGGTCAGAGAGAGAGTGATGTCAGAGAGAGAGAGAGAGTGAGGTCAGAGAGAGAGAGAGAGTGAGGTCAGAGAGAGAGAGAGTGAGGTCAGAGAGAGAGAGAGAGAGAGAGGTCAGAGAGAGTGAGTGAGGTCAGAGAGAGAGTGAGGTCAGAGAGAGAGTGAGGTCAGAGAGAGAGTGAGGTCAGAGAGAGAGTGAGGTCAGAGAGAGAGTGAGGTCAGAGAGAGAGTGAGGTCAGAGAGAGAGTGTGAGGTCAGAGAGAGAGAGTGAGGTCAGAGAGAGAGTGAGGTCAGAGAGAGAGAGAGAGTGTGAGGTCAGAGAGAGTGTGAGGTCAGAGAGAGAGAGAGGTCTGAGAGAGAGAGAGTGAGAGAGAGAGTGAGGTCAGAGAGAGTGAGAGTGTGTGAGAGAGACACCAACTGCGCACTGCAACTGTTAGGTATATATATACACCTTTGTTTTTACTTTGGGCGCCGCGTAAAAATCCTGATCGCCTTGGGGAGCCTTGAAAAAATTCTGATTGCCTTGGGGAGCCTTGAACCGAAAAAGTTTGGGAACCACTGAGGTACAGAATCTACACACAAACACAGCACACACCACATTCACACAACACCAAACACTGCAGACTGCCTCTTCAAACCCCCCCTCCCCTCCACGCCACACATCTCCCTCCCGCAACCGGACCGCGAGGCCGCGGCCTCCACTCACACACCATGGCAACAATGTCCCTCCCCCTATCCCGCTACCTCACACAGTCTAGCTCCCGCGAACCGCACAGCACGCCACATCTCCTGCACCTCACACAGCTCCCTACCGCAACCGGACCGCGAGGCCCCCTACCCCGCTACACCATGCCACCAATGTCCCTCCCCCTATCCCGCTACCTCACACAGTGTAGCTCCCGCGGACCGCACAGCACGCCTCACATCTCCTGCACCTCACACATCTCCCTCCGCAACCGGACCGCGAGGCCCCCTACCCCGCTACACCATGCCACCAATGTCCCTCCCCCTATCCCGCTACCTCACACAGTGTAGCTCCCGCGAACCGCACAGCACGCCTCACATCTCCTGCACCTCACACATCTCCCTACCGCAACCGGACCGCGAGGCCCCCTACCCCGCTACACCATGCCACCAATGTCCCTCCCCCTATCCCGCTACCTCACACAGTGTAGCTCCCGCGGACCGCACAGCACGCCACATCTCCTGCACCTCACACAGCTCCCTACCGCAACCGGACCGCGAGGCCGCGGCCTACACTCACACACCATGCCACCAATGTCCCTCCCCCTATCCCGCTACCTCACACAGTGTAGCTCCCGCGGACCGCACACCAAGCCTCACATCTCCTGCACCTCACACATCTCCCTCCGCAACCGGACCGCGAGGCCCCCTACCCCGCTACACCATGCCACCAATGTCCCTCCCCCTATCCCGCTACCTCACACAGTGTAGCTCCCGCGGACCGCACAGCACGCCTCACATCTCCTGCACCTCACACATCTCCCTACCGCAACCGGACCGCGAGGCCCCCTACCCCGCTACACCATGCCACCAATGTCCCTCCCCCTATCCCGCTACCTCACACAGTGTAGCTCCCGCGGACCGCACAGCACGCCTCACATCTCCTGCACCTCACACATCTCCCTCCGCAACCGGACCGCGAGGCCCCCTACCCCGCTACACCATGCCACCAATGTCCCTCCCCCTATCCCGCTACCTCACACAGTGTAGCTCCCGCGAACCGCACAGCACGCCTCACATCTCCTGCACCTCACACATCTCCCTACCGCAACCGGACCGCGAGGCCCCCTACCCCGCTACACCATGCCACCAATGTCCCTCCCCCTATCCCGCTACCTCACACAGTGTAGCTCCCGCGGACCGCACAGCACGCCTCACATCTCCTGCACCTCACACATCTCCCTACCGCAACCGGACCGCGAGGCCCCCTACCCCGCTACACCATGCCACCAATGTCCCTCCCCCTACACTCACACACCATGGCAATGATGTCCCTCCCCCTATCCCGCTACCTCACACAGTGTAGCTCCCGCGGACCGCACAGCACGCCTCATCTCCTGCACCTCACACAGCTCCCTACCGCAACCGGACCGCGAGTCCGCGGCCTACACTCACACACCATGCCACCAATGTTCCTCCCCCTATCCCGCTACCTCACACAGTGTATGACAACACCTACCACTGGAAATCAGATGTTCGTTGAAATAAAATTTGTTTTCCTAACTATTTTACTGTCTGTATAATGTACACAACACTCACCCACACAAAACCCCCTCATACACACACACACACACGCAAACATCCTGTCATTCTATGCCACACACTACACTCAAAAACATGCCATTTTTAACATGTGTATGACCAACAACACACACTCACACACACAACATGCCTCATACACACACACACGCCATCACACACCAGCAACACACACACATGCTCTCACACACACCACACACCATGCCACCGATGTCACTCCCGCTATCCCGCTACCTCACACACTCTACCTCCCGCGGAACAACCAGCACGCCTGACATCTCCTGCACCTCACACATCTCCCTCCGCAACCGGACCGCGACGCCGCGGACTACAGTCAAACAGCATGCCACCAATGTCACTCCCGCTACCTCACACACTGTATGACAACACCTACCACTGAAACTCAGCTGTTCCTTACAATAAAATATGTTTTCCTAACAATTTCACTGTCTGTATAATCTACTATATATTTGTGAAATCACTGTATGTCTGCGTCCCAAGGGTCAATCCCCCCCCGCACACCTCTCATTGGGCTCACACACTCACACCACCCCCTTGGCCCACCCCCCCACACCTCTCATTGGGCTCACACACTCACACCACCCCCTTGGCCCGCCCCCCACACCTCTCATTGGCCTGAGGCGGAGTGACGGGCCAAAGGTCCAAAAAAAAAAAAACACACACATATATATCTCTGTCCTCTCCCCCCCCCATCACACTCACCTCCCCCCCTCCCCGGTGCTCACCTCCCTCCCGCTCCACTCCCTCCCCGGCGGGGGGACACGCGCCCACCTAAGACGCGCCCGGAAGCCGCTCCACTCCCGCACTCACCTCCCTCCCGCTCTTACCTCCCGCACTCACCTCCCGCTCCACTCCCTCTACACTCCACTCCCTCCCGCTACACACCACTCCCTCCCGCTCCACTCCCGCACTCACCTCCCTTCCACTCACCTCCCTCCCGCTACACACCACTCCCTCCCGCTACACACCACTCCCTCCCGCTCCATTCCCTCCCCGGCGGGGGAACAGGCAGCCTGCCAAGCGGCGCCTAAGATGGCGGACCCTCTTCCTCCCTCGCGCTCCATTCCCTCCCGCTCCACTCCCTCCCCCGCTCCACTCACGTCCCTCCCGCTCCATTCCCTCGCGCTCCATTCCCTCCCGCTCCACTCACCTCCCTCCCGCTCCACTCCGTCCCCGGCGGGGGAACAGGCTGCCACGCGGCGCGTAAGATGGCGGACCCCCTTCCTCCCTCGCGGCGCCGAGTAAGAAGATGGCGGCGGCCGGAAGTACAGGTAGGTGTCGCTCCCCCACCTCCCCCCCACCTGTGGCGCCGCACGAAACTGAGAAAGGGCGCATCACGGGTGTGTGTGTGTGTGTGTGTGTGTCACTGCCCCCCCTCCTGTCCACTGCCCCCCCTCCTGTCCACTGCCCCCCCCCTCCTGTCCACTGCCCCCCCTCCTGTCCACAGCCCCCCCCTCCTGTCCACAGCCCCCCCTCCTGTCCACAGCCCCCCCCTCCTGTCCACAGCCCCCCCCTCCTGTCCACAGCCCCCCCTCCTGTCCACAGCCCCCCCCTCCTGTCCACAGCCCCCCCCCCTCCTGTCCAATGCCCCCCCTCCTGTCCACTGCCCCCCCTCTCCTGTCCACTGCCCCCCCTCTCCTGTCCACTGCCCCCCTCTCCTGTCCACTGCCCCCCTCTCCTGTCCACTGCCCCCCCCTCTCCTGTCCACTGCCCCCCCCCTCTCCTGTCCACTGCCCCCCCTCTCCTGTCCACTGCCCCCCCTCTCCTGTCCACTGCCCCCCCCTCTCCTGTCCACTGCCCCCCCCTCTCCTGTCCACTGCCCCCCCCCCTCTCCTGTCCACTGCCCCCCCTCTCCTGTCCACTGCCCCCCCTCTCCTGTCCACTGCCCCCCCCTCTCCTGTCCACTGCCCCCCCCTCTCCTGTCCACTGCCCCCCCCTCTCCTGTCCACTGCCCCCCCTCTCCTATCCACTGCCCCCCTCCTGTCCACTGCCCCCCCCCCCTCCTGTCCACTGTCCTCCCTCCTGTCCACTGTCCACTGCCCCCCCTCCTGTCCACTGCCCCCCCTCCTGTCCACTGCCCCCCCCTGTCCACTGCCCCCCCCTGTCCACTGCCCCCCCCCTCCTGTCCACTGCCCCCCCCCTCCTGTCCACTGCCCCCCCCTCCTGTCCACTGCCCCCCCCTCCTGTCCACTGCCCCCCCCCTCCTGTCCACTGCCCCCCCCCTCCTGTCCACTGCCCCCCCCCCTCCTGTCCACTGCCCCCCCCCTCCTGTCCACTGCCCCCCCTCCTGTCCACTGCCCCCCCCTCCTGTCCACTGCCCCCCCCCTCCTGTCCACATCCCCCCCCCTTCCCACCGCCTCCCCCCCCTTCCCACCGCCTCCCCCCCCCTTCCCACCGCCTCCCCCCCCCTTCCCACCGCCTCCCCCCCTCCCCCCCTTCCCACCGCCTCCCCCCCTCCCCCCCTTCCCACCGCCTCCCCCCCCTCCCACTGCCTCCCCCCCTCCCCCCCTTCCCACCACCTCCCCCCCCCTCCCCCCCTTCCCACCGCCTCCCCCCCCCTTCCCACCGCCTCCCCCCCCCTTCCCACCGCCTCCCCCCCCCCTTCCCACCGCCTCCCCCCCCCTTCCCACCGCCTCCCCCCCCTTCCCACCGCCTCCCCCCCCTTCCCACCGCCTCCCCCCCCTTCCACCCCCTCCCCCCCCCTTCCCACTGCCTCCCCCCCCCTTCCCACCGCCTCCCCCCCCCTTCCCACCGCCTCCCCCCCCTTCCCACCGCCTCCCCCCCCTTCCACCCCCTTCCCCCCCCTTCCCACCGCCTCCCCCCCCTTCCCACCCCCTTCCCACCGCCTCCCCACCCTTCCCACCCCCCTCCCACCGCCACCCCCCCCTTTCCACCGCCCCCCCTCCTTCCCACCGCCCCCCCTCCTTCCCACCCCCTCCCCCTTCCCTCCCCCTTCCCACCGCTTCCCACCACCTCCCCCCTCCCCACCACCTCCCCCCCTTCCCACCCCCTCCGCTCCCCTCCCCTCCACCCCCCTCCCCTCCACCCCTTTCCCCTCCCTTCCCCTCCTACACTTCCACCCCTTCCCCCCCTCCTCTAACCCTTCCCCCCCTCCTCTAACCCTTCCCCCCCCTCCTCTAACCCTTCCCCCCCCTCCTCTAACCCTTCCCCCCCCTCCTCTAACCCTTCCCCCCCCCTCCTCTAACCCTTCCCCCCCCTCCTCTAACCCTTCCCCCCCCCCCTCTAACCCTTCCCCCCCCCCTCCTCTAACCCTTCCCCCCCCCCTCCTCTAACCCTTCCCCCCTCCTCCACCCCTTGCCCCCCTCCTCCACCCCTTGCCCCCCTCCTCCACCCCCTCCTCCCCTTCCCGCCGCCCTTTGCCTTCCTGCCCGCCTTACCGCCTCCCCACCCCCGCCTCTGCCTTTCACCCGCCCTTACTCCGGCCGCCTCTGCCTTTCACCCACCGCCTCACAGCCGCTGCATGCACTCAACAGACACCCGCCACACTCGACACATACCTGCCGCCACACACACCTGCTGCCTCCCGCCCCTACGCACCGACATCACTGACCCACCGCCTCACACCCTAGCAGGACCCCCACTCACACACAGCACTCACAACCCACGCGCCACCCGCCGCCTCACACCCTAGCAGGACCCCCACTCACAGACAGCACTCACAACCCACGCGCCACCCGCCGCCTCACACCCTAGCAGGACCCCCACTCACAGACAGCACCCACAACCCACGCGCCACCCGCCGCCTCACACCCTAGCAGGACACCCACTCGCAGACAGCACTCACAACCCACGCGCCACCCGCCGCCTCACACCCTAGCAGGACCCACACTCAGACAGCACTCACAACCCACGTACCACCCGCCGCCTCACACCCTAGCAGGACCCCCACTCGCAGACAGCACTCACAACCCACGCGCCACCTGCCGCCTCACACCCTAGCAGGACACACGCCTCACATTTTTACATCACTTATGGCACCAAAATATACATTGTACTGTGGTGTGGTTACAATAAACCATTTTTATACAACATCGTATTACATTTTCTTCCATCTTTCTTTTCAATATTATTATCCAACCTTTACAACAAACAGTCACCTATTGTTCCACAATTTATAAATAATACTACCTATTACGCATTTACATCCCGGGCAACGCCGGGTCTCTCAGCTAGTTTAATATAAAGATATATGGATAGGAGATAACCTGTGTATGTTTTGTTGGTTAAAGTTGTGATCTAAGATCTCTTATGTAAGATTCATTTGTATGTAACAGCTGTTCTATTATTAGTAACATATGCTCAGGTTAATTGAACAATTAGGCCAATTGTTGGGACTGCAAAAGAAGTAGAGCACAGTCAAATAGGAGCAAGGAGAGAATCCAAAGGTACAAAAATAACTTTATTGGAGTTCCCAAAGCATAAGATAAAACCTAGGTTCTTTGACAAAGTGCCGCTGTGCGTGAAACGCAAAGTGTTTATTTTATCCTGCATGATGTGCCAATAAATACTTTTTGAAACTTACCAACCCTTCGTGATCATTCCGGTTGTGTACCGCCATTTTTCTTCTCCTTCCCTAATAAAGCGACACTGTCACAAACCCCGTATGGTTGAAAGTTGCGGATCCAGTAAAGCAGGGACTCAGCCAGCCCAGTAATCCCACATGCCAACTGGAAATCCAGCATGTCTCCTACAGGAAGTACTGAAGTAACAGCAGGTGCGAGTGACTGGGTCTGGGAGAGCGGTGAGGAGCTCTAAGGATGCATGCTAAAGGGCACCACACTTCCCTTGAACGTGCCGATGCTTTTTTGTCCATCACAAATTAGTTCATGTAACACTTAGCTGTGTTTTTAATGATTTGTTACTATTAAACAGTATTATGCTATGAGCGTTTTCTCTTTTCTTTCGTTTACATTGTTTCTATCTAGTGAGGATTGGAATCCCTCTGTGTGGGAGCAGCGTACTCACCCGGCAGAGAGGCTGATTCACCCTGAAGTAACTACATCTTAGGGCTTGTTCAGGCTGCCAGCTGAGGACTCGGAGGGGGGGCGTGCGGGAGGCAGTGCTGGGAGTTTGCTTGGAGACATGTGATTATCCCCCAGCAGACTTTTCAGCGTTGGGGAGGGGGCGGGGCTACAGACGCAGGGTAAAGTATCCAAGCTGCAGTCATGAAATCATTCTGAAGAATGATTTCATTGGCTGCCTTGGTCCCTGTGACGCTGCTTCAGCTCCAAGAAACGAAATTTTCGTTTACTGAAGCTGTCGTCAGCAGCAACGCCTGGCTTCGGAGGCAGGGCAGTAGCTACCCTGACAACAAGTATTCAAATTGAATACTTTGTTGCTCACGGCAGCACGCACGTCAGCACGCCCTGCCCCCGAAGCCAGCACCCTGAACGAGGCCTAAGGAGGGCTGTTATAGGAATATAAGAAAAGGCCAGGACTATAGCTATCAGGCGTCTGATTTATATCTTCTTTTTATTTATAATTGCACTACTTGCATTTTTTTTTTATTAAATTTGATTTTTTTTGATGTTTATGCACTTTATCACATAATTGATGTATTATAAATTTTAGCACTTTTATATATACTTTTTAATACTTGTGCAATAAACATCTAAATGTATACACATCTTAGAGTACAGTATACATGTCTCTTATACACTGATTATTTGTTGATTTTTGAAGCAGACTTTTTGTTTTTTCTCCGCGTCACAACATGTAGATTTACTTTGACATCTAGGTGGCAGTGATAATTATTCACTGCGTAATTTATTTATTTTTATTTATAAAATGTTTTACCAGGAAGTAATACATTGAGAGTTACCTCTCGTTTTCAAGTATGTCCTGGACATAGTTAATATGTGATAGGTTTGTGATTGGTTTCCTACGGTACCCACGAGATCTGTATAACTGTTCATACATCACGGCCTTTTTGAGAATAATGAGTTGTGTGTTTTTTTGTTTTTCAACTTCGCAAGTTGTTGCGAATGAGATTGTTACATGGAAGTGTTTCGCAGTTTGCGATATTTTATTAACCGGTTTTCTATTCACGTTGTAACAAGATGAAGTGATAGTCACTAATTAAAATTTTGTTTGACTTCAAGACTGTGCTTCATTGAATTGTCAGACCTTTGTTGTCGGTGACTTGACTGTCAGTGGAAACTATGCTTATTTATCGGCTGATATAATACCACACAATAGTGTGAGAATGACATTGCCCAGACATTACCGTGTTTTAACTGTAGTTTGAGAATACTAAGATCGTTTGGTGACCAAATTTACAATTGCTTGCTTGGGTTTCATTCCGTGTTATGAATCTTTGACCTATGTGGACTTTTAGCACGTGAATCACTTTCTCTATAGGGAACAAAATGGGGAAACGATACGAAAAAACAAACGTGCTAATGCGGCTAAGAAAATGCGTGAGTTGCGTGCATAGGGCATGAGGTCAGCAGAATATAAACAGTGGAAATGTGATACACCTTACACAGAATGCTGACTCTTTTGCTCGTTCCTTGCCGAATGCCTTAGTCAATCTGTCTTCGGCCATTGTTGTGCGATGAACTTCGTCCAAGAATGATCGTGTTGCTTATTATAATGTTTCGTCATTCAAATTTACATAGAGCTTTATTGTGGCTCAGTGGATTGAGTATACTTATTACTACAAATGTTGAAAAACCCCAGATGACGGATGAAAAATTGTATTTAACTTATTGTGTTTCGCTGACGGATAGAGAACGTTTTACGATTTTTCAAAATTCAGATTGTTGAAAATATTGATTCTATCGTTTGGTTTCTTGCTAAAAGCTGCTGATTGGGGTTAGAACCTGACTTGTGATGTTATGGATAAGGATGAGTCCAGGGTCAGCGCTTAGGCGCTGACCCGTGCTGAGGCGTGCTGACGCATGTCAGTGAGTCCCTGCAGCCGCAATGAGAGCGGCTTTAGCAGGGGCTCGCGCACGCGTCTGCAGGCGTGCGGAGGCGTAGCTGTTAAAATTTTTTTAGTTTGAGCGGTCATGGGAGCGCAGGGCCGGTCACGTGAGCGGTTCACCCAATGAGGGCGAACCAACTCTGTGAAGTCACTGGCCCGCCCCCAGACACGCCACCGGATGGCGCGGGAACTAAGGCCAGGGAAAGCAACTGCTTTCCCTCAGCCTCAGCGCGCCTCCGCACGGCTAAAGTCACTATGGACTCAGCCTAAACCAGAACTCTGATCATGCAGATAATAAAAACAAAGTTTAATTGCTCATCCCACAACACGGTATAAAATATAGCGATTTCCTAGTTTAAATATAATTTGCATTTCTCCCAGGTAGCTACGGTGTGCTCCTTTGTGAGCACAGCTCTCTCCCTATGTTATTTGGAAGGAGGTTTGAAGGGATATACGTCTCTCCCTCCCCCCCCCTCCTTCTCCTCCCAGGGTTGTTGTCGTTTGGTGCCCAATCCACCTTTGGACCCTGCAGTTCGAATTTTGGTAAAACCCGGTGTTGAACATCCGCAGAACAGATTCCGACAGTTTCACACATCTCTAGTCCTAAATTGCACATAGCTACAGTATGCAATGACCTTGGGAGAAGCAACTTCACGTTTGGACACTAGGTGGCACAGTAAGACTTGGCTAGATAATTCTAGGGACTTTGCCTTTGCAGTAATATTCCCCACCTGAACCTCAGAGTTCTTGTTTTGCCACCTGCTCCAAGATTCACAATTTAAACCAGCAACCAAACGGTGTGCGTTTACCTGGCTAAACTCAATCCTGGTTACTCAATGTGACACATATAAAACCATGGAAACGATCACCATTAAAAAAAAGATTGGAATTGTGACAAATGTCGTGTATTCTTTTGGATATCCACAAAAGTTTCTATTTCGATTCGGGGCTCAGTCATTTTTTACACATGTAAAAGGGTATGTCTATTCTGCCTGTCTTTCCCCTCCCTGTTACGTAAGTTTCTGCTAGCTGCAGGCTGTAAGGGGTTAATACTGTGGGCTTGTGACCCCTCTACATGCTCCTCTCCGATGGACAGAAGTAAGGTGGTGACTCATGGCCTGTGTAAGCCTATCAGGGATAGGCATAGACCTTGAGCCCACCACTTCTAATTCCTGATGAGGGGTAGTGCCAAATTTACTCAGTCCTGCTCTGGAGGAGGAAGAGAGCAGTAGGACTATGGGTCTCTCCCATCACGGGATGAGCGTGCTCACCCCCAGTCTTAGGGGCTGGGGGAACATCTGATCTAATAGAGGAGACCCTGTACTAGCTGGGGTCACGCATCATCCAGAGGACTGGAGCCTCTGAGACCTTGCACCGCTGTAAGCCCATCATGCAGAGACTGCCTGAATAAAGACCCCCCCCCCCCCCCGTTCTATTATACACCTGTCTGGACTGAGTCAGTGAGAAGGTGTGTGAGAGTGCTTCAGATGGATCTGCTCCTGGTACTTCCAGGATACCCACTGAAGCTGGAGGTGCTGACACTGAACCAAGATGACATCAAAATCCTGTCCTGGTCTCCATTACAACGCAGACAGCTCAGATCTCCTGAACCTAACAGGTATGCCTTAGCACCACACAGTAGCAACAGCAGTAAATCTCCCAAAGGGTGGGGGAAACAGTGCTACACACAATTACAGTGACAGTGGATTTCCTGTTAGTACATAATGTTTTTTCTCCAAATATGTAGCACCGCCAGTGGGGCCGAATTTGTCCCGTCATACCCGACTCATGATGGGGCTGGTGGGAGTCGATCCATGTTTTTGGAGATACCAATCCTTTATAGAAATGTGACTTTCTATTGAACATTCACTGTTGGTCTTATTTTTGCCATAGAAGGTACAGAGATGAAGCGATTGAACATTTTTGATTGGGTTGATGTCAACCATTTTAATTTAAAGTTGACATGTTCTTTGACAAATCTAAAATTGATCTTACGGATATCTCGGATATCACTCTCTCTTAAACAGGATCAATCTGTACATACATATATCAATAGAAACCTTTGGCAGGCAATACTTACAACTGATAGATGTCGTGCTCACGCATTGTAACAGAAGAGCCAGAGGAAATTGTTTAGCTTTAGACACTTTCAGATAGTAAGCTTTGGACCTGTCTCAGAGATTTAAAGATAGGCTGTGCAGATTGAATAGTTCAAGTTGCTTATTAAAGGGCAGCTCTGGGGGACTGAGATACCTGTGTTATTTAAGAAACGTTTTTGCGGAAAGTAGAAATCTGTATATGAACATTTCAGTATAGGAATTGAGTGTGCATTTCCTGTATTAAGTTCCTTTTTATATATGGGTTGACATATACTAACGTAAATGTGAAAGGCAATCATCTCATTTAGTTTTGTAGATTTATTCAGAGATTTTTTTGTACTTTGTCACCGTAAACATGTTTTTAATGCAAACATTAATTTTTCTCTGTATTGCCACTTTGAGAAAGGGGGTATATATACTTCTGCCTTTTAGAAAGCACTGTCGTTTTGCGCAAAACTCGCTATGCGTCGTTTTTAATGTTAATTACATTAATTAAAGCAATGTTGCTTTAAGGGCATCGTTGAATCTTTTTTTTGGAGCAGTGCGAGTGGTGAAATTAACCACTTTCTTCTAAAATATGACAAACATGCAGAAGGAAATCACTATCAGATCCTGCTTCTTCCCTCATTGCAGGAAAGGAAAAAGATATCTGTGCAAAATGAGTAATGAGATGATTGAGCTGCACCTATGTACGGATGTGTAGCCCCCTTGCTATTAGTTACTACTAAAATGGAAGAGCATTATTGACTTAATTCCCCCCTCCCCCTCCAAACTATTTTGAGGGGGTGGGGGGTTCAAAAGAGTATGTAGCCATGTATTCTCTTAGCTACAAATCTGTCCTGCCTAACACATAAGCCCTGGTACCAGTGCCAGCAGTGTTCGGGTTAATCTGGGTTCCACTGCAGTAAACAACACCCTTGAGTGGCAGGGGTGTGGGCCTGAGGACCCTCCCCCTGGGTACAAAAGGGACTGCAGATCCAAATTTACTAGGTGTTGGAAGTGTGGAGCCACGGCTCTGGCCACCTTCTTTCTCCTCCCGCAAAGGAGTTGGATACTACCCCTTATTCCACCAGGGAGTAAGGGAGGAAAGGATAGACCTTTGGGGCCTCAAGCCCTGGGGGTTGAGTCCAGGGACCCTAAGAAGAGTGTACCTGTTGTATGCTGTAATGTACTGTTGTACTATGAAGAATAAATACCAGTTGCTGCTTTTATACTCCTGCCTGTGACTGCAGTTTGTCAGGGGGAGGGCAAGATGGTTTTCCTGCAGGGATTGCACCCGGCACTGATAGGGCCTGCGGGGAATGGAGACGCTGTACGAGATGAGAGCTCTACATCCAAAAGCTTTTCCTGTCTTCCCCACTACCATCGGCAGAAACTCAGCAATCCTGTAAGCCTCACAGGTACAGCACAACAAGAGTACAGGTAACAGTGACATCTCCCAGAGGGTGGGGGAACACCTGTTACACGTATAAAAGTGTCTCCACAGTTTTTTCCAGTTAAGTTAAAGTCCCAGGTTTATTTTATTTTCTAATGTAACTGAACTGCACAAGGTATAGGGGTGATAATGGGTGAACCTAACCCAGGACTAGCGCAGTGCTGCAGCCAGGATCAGTATAGCTCTAACCAAAGGAATTCCTCACCATGCGAACCCATGTTACACAGCAGTATGCTTCCTTCAGGGAGAGGCCTGGGACTTAACCAAAGGGGAAATTTGTTTAAAGCTGAAATACCTTTCATTGTGTTGAGGAGATCATTTGTTTCCTCCTTTAAAAGACTGTTTAAATAAAGTCTTTGTTTTTATTAAAGTCCCTAGTACCTGTTTTACGGTGTTTCCCACCCTCGCTGCCCGGACCGGAAGAACCTGCTTTGCTTTGGTGATGTGAAAAAATATTCACCCGGCGCTCCCATGACCGTGTAAACTCCAATAAAAACGTACTGATTGCCGTGGAAAAATGGCAACTTACATGGTAGCCCTATGTAAGGACATTGTACGACTCACAGCTAGAAGGTGTCCGGCGATAGAGGTGAAAGTCCTGCGGATGGCAAGGCTTCTGCAAAGGAGCTGATGCACTGTCAGCTCCTTGCGATGACTCTGTAGCCGGCACTCCCGCATTCTAGACCTCACGTGGTCGGCGTCCACACATGATGACGTCAACCCTACGAAACCACTCACTGGATTATCCGCAATACGGACTCTACGCGTTTCGCAGAGTTGCTTCGTCAGGGGTCCTTGAACTTTGCTTTGTGGATGACCCGGAGAGGATGCCCCGGACTGAGCAGCAAGTTGAGCCTGACTTCTGGAATCTCACAAGCCAGATCCCTTCCAGCAGACCACAGTTGTCCGCACCCCCTCCCGTGTCAGTGGCCCAGTACTCTGATCCCATAGATGATACTCAACCACTGTCCTGGGCAGACAGCGAAGGTGCCTCAGATGTCGGCACTGAGCTTTAAGCTGCTCTTGATGTTGGAGTTTGCCTTTCCTGTGACTACTACCCAGGTGGCGGTACCCTCCGCAGCTTTTTTTTCCCCGGACTTTCAGATGTTCTATGTCGTAACAAAGAACGGAGAGGGAGTGGGTGGTATGATGTCTTTTATTGGACCAACAAGTAGTCGATATGTTACAAGCTTTCGAACCTCTCACTGTCCTTCATCGGGTATGGCAGAAATACAGAAACACAATATTAGATACAGTGTTTGTAAGAGGGAGGTTCCAGACTTCTTCAGTTGTTCCTGTTAGGTGTAATATCCAGTTTTATTTTTTAATGTGGGTCAACTAGAGCCAGCCTCACCCAGACCTAGCGCAGAATTGCATCCAGGATCACTATAGCACTGCATCTGGGAGGATAACCGACCATGAAGACCAGGTTACACGGGGCATCACAGAGGTAAGCTCCTGAAAAGGGCGGCAAGCAGAATAATCCCTCTACTCCTTTCCTATAACAGGGGTACGCAAACTGGGGGGCACAAGATTTTCTAGGGGGGCGTAGCTGTTGCAGGACATTTAAATTAAATTCTGGTGGAGGCGTCAGGCCTCTGTAACTTTTCTTACCTGCTTTCAGCCTGCTCTTCGGACGGCATGTCGCCATGGCAACGCATGTCTGTGACGGTGAGGGGGTAACCAAGCTCTTAAAGGTCAAGCCCTGTTTTGGTTACCTCTGATCCGAGTATTACGGTTCAAGAGTGTCTGCTCTTGAGCCCAGTAATTGTAAATGCATAAACTGTAATGTTCGACAATTAAGATTTTATGTGTTTTTACCTTTCCAGGGATGTCCGTGAGCAGGGATTGCTAGGGGATGAGTTTCAAGTGGGGTTTTGCAGAGACATTGTTGTCAGAATGTGCCTAGGTAATTGGGGTCCAGAATTCTCGGTTGCCCTAAAAATGTATCATGCTTGGTTCTCGGATACATGTAGTCACATTGTCCTCCATTTGCACATCATTTATTTCATACATTGTTTTTGATATTTATATTGTATTTTTGCTGTTGTCCTGGATGGTGATCCTAAGGACACTATTTAAAATAAAGGTGTTTAGTTTGACCACTACCCCTTTTTGACTGCGCTTCTAACCTTTTTCTTTCTGCTGTCTTGAGATTCTGAGTGCCAGAAGTGAGGGCGGGCTTTTCAAAAGTGCTCTTGCGCGAATAGAAGAGCACCGGCTTCAGAAAAGTCTGCCCGGAAAATATTCGAAATCCCACTTTTTGCGGCCAAGTTCTAATAATCGAGCGTAGTGGTCGTGGCTGGGATTGCAAGCCAATTCTAGTTCCAGGATGTTTGGTACCACCTCACGGTCAAAAGATACCAAGTTCTCAAAAGGGAGAGGTGGCGGGTGGAACTTAGGGCTAAGTCCCAATCGGGGGAAGACTCTTATTTAGAGTTCCTTGCACCTAGAACAGTCCAGTTTTAAAACCCCAGACACCCAGTAAGTGTGTTTTTCGTCTGTATTTTGTGTTCCACTGTGTGAATGCCTATTTCTGTGAATAAACGTCAATTTATTTCATTATCTTGATTTGCTCAATAAATGATCCTGGTAAAAGGTGTACAATAAACCTGGTGTCCCGTGACAGCGTCAAATGCCGCTGCCGGGTCACGTAACGTCACATGACCCGCGGCGTCATTTGACACCGTGTCCTGGGACTGGGGGGGGGGCGCGGGCACTTGGGCTGCCAGGCTGAGGGGTACAGCTCAGAAACTTTGCACACCCCTGCTATAACAGATTAGATACCCTCTGAGAGAGATCAGGGACTTTCCCAAAGGTGAAAGTTGTTTAAAGCTGATGTACCTTATTATTTTGTAGTACAATTACAAAGTGCGGGGAAACAGCGAGGAGAAACCCACTTGTGCAACCAACACAACACAGACAAACAATTTTGGTCTTTTCATTTTGTTGAATAACTCATTGTTTGTCACTTTCAAAGACTGTTTGAATACATCTTTGTTTTATTAAAGCACCTGGTGCCTGTTTTATTTTGTGCCCCGCCCGGAAGAACCTGCTGTCATCTGGGGATGCTTCTGAGAGAAAAAATACAGCAAATAAAAATACCCCTCACCTGTTACAGACAGGTCTGCGACCATGTCCTTCCCCGTTATCTCTTTGTAACAGGGTATGTCCATCTGTACCTGTTTCTCTCCACACAGTGTATCTGCTATGTAAGTCCTGTTAAGATCCAGGCATTAGCAGGTTAATCTATGGGCCATTGATCCCCCTTCTGCTTCCCCAGATAGTGAAGGACGGTAGGTGGTGCCTCATGGCCCGTGTACAGCCCCCTTGTAGGTGGGTACAGTCCATGAGCCTGCCCCTTCCAGCGGTTTCTATGTGAGTAGTCAAAGTTAGTGGGCAGTCTTTCTCTCTCAGCCTTGAGAAGGAAGGAAGGAGTCTGCCTCTGCACCTATGATAGTGTGTGAGAAACCCCATGTCTGTATTAAGTCCACTTGTTTTGGTGTCAAAGTGTCTTATCATTCTGAGCTCAAATGTTTTCCGTTCTTGGGTGCGTTTGAACATTCCATTGAGGATTTAGATTTTTAAATCATTTATGGAATGATCTGGTTGTGAGAAATGATGTCCAACTGGTGAGCAGTATCTTCCTTCTTCGTGGTGTAGTATAGAGTGTCTATGTGTAGGCGGACGCTCACAGAGGTATGCAAGGGAAACTGGTTATAGTGAAATTAAATAAGGCTTTTATTGTGCCTGTTTCCTTAATATCAGGAAACCATCCAAACAAGGGGTAAACAAAGCTTCTATTCACTTGGGAGTATTTCTAGTGAAATACTATGCAATCCACCACTCCCTTTAGATAAGCATGTCTCCCAGGCCCAAACATATAGCATGAAATGAACAGATAATGAAAGTCTTATCTGTTTGTAGTGGTTTGGAGGGAAAATCTTCTCTGTCCCTGGTTGCTCCCTTTTCCTCAGGGTGTGTCAGCATTCAGGTTTAGAAGTTTCCCCTGTGTCTTCAAAGAAGCACTGCCGTTTCTTCTGAGATGCTCAAGACAACTGTCCCCATGTCAGTCTCACAAGTTGTGTGAGATTTAGGAACAATCTCTGCTCTGTCTCCAAGTTCAGCTCAGGTGTGAGCTAAGGAGTCTCTCTTCCTGTCTCAAAAGACAGGCTTTTCTAAGCAATCTAATCAGGCAGGTGGTGTTTGTTAATTGACTACCAGCAGTTAACCACCACACTGCTGGATTAGAGGCACATTACCTGAACAGGGATAACTCCCCTGTTACACTATGCATATTCATTCTGCCTTGAAGTTTTTGGCTGGTTTCCCCAATGTAGCATCCTTGGTCACATTTGTTGTTGCCAGCATGGGTTGCAGATCATTGATTATTTTTCGCATTCCCTCTAGGGTAGGTTTGTATGTGGCCTTCTGTCTGAACGAATTATTCAGGGTTGTAAGGTGCCTGTCACCTTCCTTATCTCTGTTTTAACACCTTCCAGTGCCTCTCTGTTCTTTATTCTTCCTCCCCCCCCCCCCCCCCATCCCTGTCTAAGTGGTAGAAACCTTTGTATATCAGTATTGCTGACCTGAGGAAGAGAGGAAAACTCTTGAAAGCTTATCCTATGACATAAATTGTTAGTCCAAATAAAAAAGGTATCACCTAATACTGAAGAACTCATTTATTCTGCATTACATATATATATATATATATATGTATGTATATAAACCCCATCCTCATTGCTTCAGCTTTGCATAGCCACTAACCAACCCCACACTGATTAGACCCATTAAGGTCGAAAAACAGCTGTCTGTGGGTGGGTTTACTGGCTATGCATCTTAACCCTGGCTGTGCTTAAAGCTGTGACCATGCAGCAAGCTTAAGCCTATAGGGAACCATGTTTAAAATGGTTTTGAAGCAAAAAGTGGCAATGTGTGCTCATTTGCATGTCATTTCCCAGAATCCCTTGCTGCAGTGGAAGTGCTGTGTGCTGGGTGATAATGGTGAAAGGCGGGGTTGCAGGCCTGCCTAAGACTTGCAAATGAGCATACAGTTATATTTCCATTTGATATATATATATATATATATATATATATATATATATATATATATATATATATATATATATATATATATATATATATATATATATATACACATACATACATACATACATACATACATACATACATACTGTGACAGAAACCAGGGGTTGGTAATAAACTCCATATACAGGGCTCCCAGGATACTGAACATTTTCTGTCCTGTCTAAGCTGAACAGGGCAGCCTCGTGGTACAGGCACTCCATTCCACAGTTTGTCTGCTGCCTGTTTTCTGTCACCTGTCATGCTGATTAGAGTTCAGGTATATAAGACCTGTTTCCTGTTTCCTCTGGGCCCCGCCCAAGAGCCTGGAAGGCTGCTGAACTGCAGAGGGGTGAGAAAGCCTCTTTCCCAAATCGCTTCATTCATTCTGTTAGTTTGTCTAAAGACTGCAAAGGTACTTATTTTGTTGGTGGAAGTGGACAAGCCACTTCCAACTCTGAGTCAGGGACATCTAAGTTTAAGTTATCGCTCAGACGAGCAGCTTTTTGTTTGGCTTTGTTTTCTGTTTAAACTGTGGCAGTCTCAGTGCCTGGGACTGAATAAACCAGGCATAGCCTGTTTAAAGGAACAGTACGTGACGTCTCATCATTTAACCTACCCTAAAAGACCGTGTTCTAACAGTCCCGGACAGACGGCGGAGCCCCGGAGTAAGCCGTTTGTCACATATGGTGGAGAATGCGAGCAGAACACTAAAAGGTCTGGGGGTTAAAGAACTTTAAAGAAAAAAAAAAAAAAAAAAGGTTTTTTTCTCTCTCTCCAAACAAGATGGAAGACGTGGTGAGTGCGCTGGTACGCAATGTCGCTGTCCAGAGAGACGCGAATGAAGCCCTGCAACAGGCGAATGCAAACCAGCAAGAGACAAACCGCTTGCTGAAAGAGGAGCAACAGCGGTTCGCTCAGGGCTTACAGCAGGAACTCGAGATCCTGAGGGAGACTATCAGTAACCTTCCACTGGCAGCGGCAGCCCCAGTTCCGAAAATGACCAGGGCAAGCCACTACCTTCAGAAGATGGGACCCTCGGATGATGTGGAAGCCTATCTTCTCACGTTTGAACGCACGGCACAGAGAGAGGGATGGCCAGAAGCTGAGTGGGCTGGTCTAATCGCACCCTTCCTAAGCGGCGAACCCCAGAAGGCTTACTTTGATCTAGAGCCAGCCGAAGCTAACGTCTATGCAAAATTGAAGTTCGAGATCCTCGCCCGCCTCGGCGTAACCACGGCTGTTCGCGCCCAAAGGTTTCACGCATGGTCCTTCACGATGGATAAAGCCACCCGAAGCCAGATGTATGACCTCATCCACCTCGCCCGGAAGTGGCTACAACCCGAGATCAACTCAGCAAGCCACATCGTGGAACGGTTGGTCATGGACCAGTTCTTGAGGAAACTTCCCTCTGCCTTACGCCATTGGGTCAGTCGGAGTGACCCCCACAATGCGGATGAGCTTGTGGCCCTCGTAGAAAGGTACAATGCAGCAGGAGAGCACCCGCAACCCACAGTCGTGGAGCAACCCCACTACCCGAGGTTCCAGGACTCTTCCAGAGACGGTAAAAGGGTACCGGGGTTAAGGGGAGCTGAAGAGCGGCGACCACCTTCACGCAGCACCAGCAACAGTGGTTCGCACACTAAGGGCAATAGCCAACATGGGGAGCCGGGAAAAGGCTCTAAGTGGGACACAGACTATGTACCTAAATGTGTAAATTGTCATGAGAGGGGCCACACAGAAAAAATCTGCCCACTAAATGATGAGCCCATGCAATGCAACAGCGTGGAACCTTATTCGCTGTTGTCCCAATGTATGGGCCCTAGCCCAGAGGACCCCTTGAATAACCATCTGTGGGCATTTGTAAAGGTTAATGGTAAGAGGGTTCGGGCACTTCTTGACTCTGGGAGTATGGTCACACTAGTGTCCGAATACCTATTGCCCATTAAGAAGAAACAGGTAAACAGTTCACAAAGAGTGGCAATTTGTTGTATACATGGGGATAATCATGAATATTCCACTGTTGATGTTTTTTTTGAAACAGAATTTGGTTCTTTAGATTTCAAGGTGGGTGTTGTACCCAAACTGGCACATGATGTGTTAATAGGGACCGACTTTCCCCATTTTCTAAAAATGTGGTCCCCAGCTCAGAATAGCGCCCAGAGTTCAATAGCAGACCATAACGAAGTGTTAGAAGAAACAAATCCTTTCCCTTTTTCAGAAATGGAGGTTGACGAGGGCCCAAATAAGAAAGGGGAAAAGGAGGAGTGCTGTGAAATTCCCTTCCCCATCACTACTTTGGTAGGGAATACCCCAAATCAAGATGTTGATCAGGCACTTACCACCCCAGTACAGGATAAGACCCTCGCTGACCTAGAGGTCAGTCCTGGGAGTTTTAAGAAGGCCCAGTGGGAGGACCCCACATTAGCGGTAGCAAGGGGAAATATACGGGACCAGAATAGTACTCATGGCCAACCAGATAGGTCACTTGCTTACCCCTACTTCGAGGTAGAGAACGACCTAGTATATCGGGTTGATAAAAGAAAATCAGTTACAACTAAACAATTGTTGGTACCACGGACATTCCGTAACGTAGTATTACACCTCGCACATAGTCATCCATTGGGGGGACACCTAGGGGTGGAAAAGACAAAAGAAAAGGTTCTCCGAAGCTTTTATTGGCCTGGGGTTCTGGCAGAAATTACAAACTATTGTTCCTCATGCCCAGAATGTCAGATCACCGCCCCGTTCAAAGCATACCGCAGCCCATTGGTACCCCTTCCCATAATAGAGGTACCATTTGACCGGATTGCTATGGATCTAGTAGGACCCCTAATAAAGTCTGCTAGGGGACATCAGCATATATTGGTAATATTAGATTATGCTACCCGATATCCGGAGGCAGTTCCCCTACGTAGCACCTCTGCTAAAAACATAGCAAAAGAGTTAGTACTTCTGTTTTCCCGGGTCGGAATTCCTAAAGAGATCTTATCTGACCAGGGAACACCATTTATGTCCCAAGTAACAAAAGAGCTATGTAAACTCCTAAAAATCAAGCATCTCAGAACCTCAGTCTATCATCCACAAACAGATGGTTTAGTGGAAAGGTTCAATAAAACCTTAAAGAGCATGTTACGCCGGGCGGTCGATAAGGATGGGAAAAACTGGGACTGTTTGTTACCATACCTGTTATTTGCCATTAGGGAAGTTCCCCAGTCATCCACAGGCTTCTCCCCGTTTGAACTATTGTATGGCCGACATCCAAGGGGCTTACTGGATATAGCCAAAGAAACTTGGGAACACGAGGTTACCCCTTACAGAAGTGTAATAGAGCATGTTGCCCAAATGCAGGACCGCATTGCTGCAGTCCTACCCATAGTGAGGGAACACATGGAGAAAGCTCAAGAAGCACAAAGGAATACGTATAATAAGGGTGCTAGGGTCAGAATTTTTTTTCCAGGTGATAGGGTACTAGTTCTGGTTCCCACCGTGGAGAGTAAATTCCTTGCTAAATGGCATGGGCCATATGAGGTCTTGGAAAGAGTGGGAGAAGTAAATTATAGGGTAAGGCAGCCAGGTAGGAGGAAACCTGAGCAAATTTACCATATAAACCTACTCAAGCCCTGGAAAGATAGAGAGGTCTTGTTAACCCTAGTACCCCCAGGTCCGTCAGAGAATCAAGAAACTGACCCAGAGGTTAGCATAGCTGAAACACTGTCCGTGCATCAGAAACGAGAGGTCCAGAGTTTAGTGAGAAGGAACAAAGAAATCTTCTCTACACAGCCAGGTAAAACTAACGTAATTAAACATGACATAGTCTCTGAACCGGGGGTCCGAGTTAACCTTAAACCGTACCGAATCCCAGAGGCCAAGAGAGAGGCTATAAGTTTAGAGGTTAAAAAAATGCTAAAACTAGGCGTAATTGAGGAATCCCAAAGTGGGTGGAACAGCCCTATAGTTTTAGTCCCAAAGCCAGACGGTACAACAAGGTTTTGTAATGACTACCGGAAACTAAACGCGGTGTCAAAATTTGATACTTATCCTATGCCCAGGGTGGATGAACTTGTAGAGAGACTGGGCAAAGCCCGATATCTCACAACCCTAGACCTAACAAAAGGGTACTGGCAGGTTCCCCTCACAGAAAGGGCAAAAGAAAAAACAGCCTTCTCAACCCCAGACGGCCTCTTTCAATATAAGGTGCTGCCTTTTGGCTTACATGGAGCTCCCGCCACATTCCAAAGAATGATGGATAAAATTTTAAAACCACATGTTCGGTACGCTGCCGCCTACCTGGATGATGTGGTAATCCATAGTGAAGATTGGCAGTCCCACCTTCCAAAGGTCCAAGCTGTGCTCGACGCAGTTCGGTCTGCTGGACTAACTGCTAACCCCGCTAAATGCACTATTGGTCTGGAGGAGGCCAAGTATCTGGGGTATTCTATTGGTAGAGGGTTACTCAAACCACAAACACTCAAAGTAGAGGCGATACAAAATTGGCCAAGGCCAGTCACAAAAAAACAAGTAAGGACCTTTTTGGGGTTAATTGGCTACTATAGGAGGTTTATTCCCAATTTTGCAACTAAGGCAACCCCACTAACCGACCTCACAAAATCAAGAGGACCGCTAATGGTAAAGTGGTCCCCCGAAGCCGAACAGGCCTTTAGAAGCCTGAAAGAAGCTCTCTGTGCCCAACCAGTGTTGGTCACACCTGACTTCTCCAAAGAGTTCGTAGTCCAAACCGACGCATCTGAGGTAGGGCTGGGGGCGGTACTCTCCCAGGAGTCTCAAGGGGAGGAGCACCCCATCCTTTATTTAAGTAGGAAACTAAATCCCCAGGAGAAAAATTACTCCATAGTCGAGAAAGAGTGTCTTGCAATAAAGTGGGCTGTAGAGACACTCAAGTATTATCTGTTGGGGAGAAAGTTCCGATTGGTCACAGATCATGCACCCCTTACCTGGATGTGTCAAAATAGGGAGAAGAACGCTAGGGTGACCAGGTGGTTCCTAAGCCTACAGCCCTTTAAATTTTCTGTGGAACACAGGTCGGGGCACAAACATGGCAATGCCGACGGGTTGTCAAGGATGCACTCCCTAATATCCATGGTCGCTCACCCCTCGAGGTCTGAGCTGGGGGGGAGGATATGTGACAGAAACCAGGGGTTGGTAATAAACTCCATATACAGGGCTCCCAGGATACTGAACATTTTCTGTCCTGTCTAAGCTGAACAGGGCAGCCTCGTGGTACAGGCACTCCATTCCACAGTTTGTCTGCTGCCTGTTTTCTGTCACCTGTCATGCTGATTAGAGTTCAGGTATATAAGACCTGTTTCCTGTTTCCTCTGGGCCCCGCCCAAGAGCCTGGAAGGCTGCTGAACTGCAGAGGGGTGAGAAAGCCTCTTTCCCAAATCGCTTCATTCATTCTGTTAGTTTGTCTAAAGACTGCAAAGGTACTTATTTTGTTGGTGGAAGTGGACAAGCCACTTCCAACTCTGAGTCAGGGACATCTAAGTTTAAGTTATCGCTCAGACGAGCAGCTTTTTGTTTGGCTTTGTTTTCTGTTTAAACTGTGGCAGTCTCAGTGCCTGGGACTGAATAAACCAGGCATAGCCTGTTTAAAGGAACAGTACGTGACGTCTCATCATTTAACCTACCCTAAAAGACCGTGTTCTAACAGTCCCGGACAGACGGCGGAGCCCCGGAGTAAGCCGTTTGTCACAATACATACATACATACGTTATGGTGGGTAAAAAAAGTGACAAAAACCCTCCACAGTAAAGCATATAGTAAATGGAAATATTACTGTATGCTCATCTGCATGTCTTAGACAGGTCTGCAACCCAGCCTTTCGCCATTATCACCCAGCACCCAGCACTTCCCCTGCTGCAGTGGAAGTGCTGTGTGCTGGGTGATAATGGGGAAAGGCGGGGTTGCAGACCTGTCTAAGACATGTAAATGAGCATACAGTAATATTTCCATTTGAGATATATATATATATATACATTTTTTTAATTTTTTTTGTTATGGTGGGTGAAAAAGGCAACAAAAAAACCACCATTGTTAGCATATAGCCAATAAAGAATATCACTTGTGAGCACATTCACATGTCTTAGACAGGTCTGCAACCCTGCCTTTCAAGCATTATAATAATAATAGCATGTTCTTGTATAGCGCTGCTAGTTTTACGTAGCGCTTTACAGAGACATTTTGCAAGCACAGGTCCCTGCCCCGTGGAGCTTACAATCTATGTTTTTGGTGCCTGAGGTCACAAGGAGCCAACACCGGGAATTGAACCAGGTTCCCCTGCTTTAAAACTCCTTCTCCCATATTATCACCTAGCATACAGTGCTCCCACTGCAGCAAGGGATTCTGGGAAATGACATGCAAATGAGCACACAATGTGTCACCTTTTGCCTGGAATATCCATTCACATGGAGACCATTTAAACAAATGCATCACCGTTCACACAGCTTTTAAGCAATATATATATATATATATATATATATATATATATATATATATATATATATATATATATATATATATATATACAAATACAACTGTATGCTCATCTGCATGTCTTAGGCAGGTCTGCAACCCCACCTTTCACCATTATCACCCAGCATACAGCACTTTCACTGCAGCAAGGGATTCTGGGAAATGACATGCAAATGAGCACACAGATATATATTATATATATATATATATATATATACTGGGAAAACGTTTGTGCTTGCGTACAAAAAAACTCTCAAACCACTATAGTTCCAGAAAAAAACAAAACACAAACTATTTTAAGGACCAACATTCTTCAGTTTGACACCAGAAAAAAAAGGGTACACTAGAAGACAATTAGAGTTAGTAATGCAATGAAATTAAAGTTTGTTACAAATCCTAACCATGGGTGACTTTTCTACAATACCAACTAAGTTCCCAGCACTCAAAAAATCAATATCAAAAGGATATGCCAAAAATAATGTCATCTTGTGTACTCACATAGCCCAAAATGCACTGATATATGTAAATTAGAGACAACAGTGAAAATTAAAAACGCTTTAGAGTGACAAGGGGGGAGGGAAAGGGACAAGGGGAAAGGTGGGGAGGGGGGAAATAAAATAACAAGCCAAAGAGTATGGCATGTACGACACCCCTGCAAGCACGCGATCTGCATGTGGGACAAGGGTTAATACTCACGCTCGCAAGCGCTCCCACATTTCACCCCTGCAGAAGTCCCTCAAATGCACAATATCTCCCCTAAAGGATAAGGATCAATACACAACTTGCAAGCTGCCCCACTCTTCACCTTTGGAAAGATCCCTCAAATTAGTTATATCTCCCCTCAATCCGTCCCCATGTAACATCTGTCACGAACAGCACACAAGTGAGCACATGACTTAGATATGCAACCAGGGTTAATACACACAGCTACTCTAGCCAACTCACCTTTCTCCTGCACAAGGTCCCTCTGATGTGTTAATATTAACCACTTACTCAATTGCAATCATATCTACACACTGCCACCACCTGGGATATGCAAATAAGAGATGTCAAATTAATATTTGCCAGGGTCCAAGGTCCCTGTTTATTATAGAAAAAACTATGCACTTTAACACACCAAAAATCCGTTGTAGCAAAATGTGTCCGAAAATGTAAATAATCTCTCCAGAGCGTGCAACAGTTCATTCAGAGCCCAAAGCTTTACTTATTAAATGTTTTAATATTAATATATATATATATATATGTGTGTATATATATATATATATATATATATATATATATATATGTATATATATATATAATACTGAGTTAAGTTATGGTGAGTAAAAAAAGTGACAAAAACCCTCCACAGGAAAGCAAATATGCAAATACAACTGTATGCTCATCTGCATGTCTTAGGCAGGTCTGCAACCCCGCCTTTCACCATTATCACCCAGCATACAGCACTTTCACTGCAGCAAGGGATTTTGGGAAATGACATGCAAATGAGCACACAGTGTCACTTTTTGCCTCAAAAACCATTTTTAACATGGATCCCTATAGGCTTAAGCTTGCTGCATGGTCACAGCTTTGAGCACAGCCAGGGTTAAGGTGCATACCCAGAAAACCACCCACAGACTGCTGTTTCGACCTTGATGGGTCTCATCAGTGTGGGGTTGATTTTAACTGGATATGCATAAGAGGCTATGGGATAGGCTATACCATAATACTGAGTTAAGTTATGGTGAGTAAAAAAAGTGACAAAAACCCTCCACAGGAAAGCAAATATGCAAATACACTGATGAGACCCATCAAGGTCGAAACAGCTGTATGTGGGTGGTTTTCTGGGTATGCACCTTAACCCTGGCTGTGCTCAAAGCTGTGACCATGCAGCAAGCTTAAGCCTATAGGGAACTATGTTTAAAATGGTTTTTGAGGCAAAAAGTGACACTGTGTGCTCATTTGCATGTCATTTCCCAGAATCCCTTGCTGCAGTGGAAGTGCTGTATGCTGGGTGATAATGGGGAAAGGCGGAGTTGCAGACCTGCCTCAGACATGCAGATGAGCATACAGTTGTATTTGTGTGTGTGTATGTATATATATATATATATATGTGTATATATATATATATATATATATATATATATATATGTATATATATATGTATATATGTATATATATATATATGTATATATATATATATATATATATTGCTTGGATTACAGAAAAAAAATATTAGAAGAACATACAGTTACAATAAAATGCAAAACAGTTCCTCAAAATAAAAAGGATATAACATAAAAGAAAACTCTATATATCACCATATGTCATATGTTTTCTCCCAGAGAGGTCACAGGAAAGAGAAGACTTAAATACATTCTTTCCTCATAAAACCAACATAAGCCCACCCCTGTCGTAAATCGTCTGTTAGATTGACAGTTTTATGACAGAGTAAAAAAAAACTTTTACAAATGACGTTAAACTCCTCTTCAATATCTAAATGTTTGCATAACTTTCCTTTATTAACACTGTAACAGGGGAGTAATCCCTGTTCAAGTAATGTGCCTTTAATCTGTCAGTGTGGTGGTTAACTGCTGGTAGTCAATTAATAAACACCACCTGCCTGATTGCTTACAAAAGCCTGTCTGTTGAGACAGGAAGTGACTCCTTAGCTCTGACTGAGAGCTGACCTTTGGAGAGACAGAGGAGTGTTCTTGAGACTCCCAGGAGAGTCTGACCAAGAGAACACACATCTCTGGAGCTGACCGGTCTTGAGCTCTGCCCAGCATAGCTGATTGCAAGACACCAAATAAGACTTCTAAACCTGCATGCTGATATTTTCTGTGCACGCACGGGTGCGGTTCCAAGAGAGCAGAGAAGCTTACTCTACAGCAAGAAACAGATAAGACTTTCATAATTAAGAGACTGCTTATATCTGCTTATTTCATGCTATATGTTTTGGGGCTGCGAGACATGCTTGACTTATGGAGTTGTGAATTAATTGCATGGTATTTTCACTAGAGATACTCCCAAGTGAATAGAAGCTTTGTTCCCCCCCCTGTGTTTGGATGAAATCCTGATGAAAAGGCACAATAAAGCCTATTATAATTTCACCTTATAAAGTCTCCAATTGTGTACCTCTGTGAACGTCCGTCTACAAACACATACACACACGTGTGTCACATCAATACATTCAGGAACTCCTGGCGGATACAATGAGACAAAATATGACCATCTTAATCCTAAATGTAAACAACAAATGGATATCTCTCTTATTACCTGCTAGATCTGACGTGTCTGTAATCATTATGTGCGACTCGGTGCCACGGATACAAACATGTAATTCTTAACATGTGTAACAGGTTATGTTATTCTTGCCTGTCTTTCCCCTCCCTATTATGCAAGTTCCTGCTAGCTGCAGGCAGTAACAGGTTAATTCTGTGAGCTAGTGACCCCCCTTGTACTCTTCCCTGATGGACAGGAGTGTGGTGGTGACTCATGGCCTGTGTAAGCCTATGAGGGATAGGTATAGACCATGAGCCTGTCCCTTCTGCTTCCTGATGAGAAGCAGAGCCAGAAACTATGTAGTCATGCTCTGCAGAAGAAAGAGGGCAGTTGGGTTGTGAGTCTCTCCCATGGCGGGATGAGCGGGCCCACTCTCAGTCCTGGGACTGAGGGAACATATGACCCAGGAAGATGACCCCATACTATCAGGGTTAAGCACCATCCAGAGGACTGGAAAACTCTGAACCCTTGCATCTCTATGTAAGGTCATCATGCAGTGACCGCTCAAATAAAGATCCCCTTGTTCTATTATACACTTGTCTGGACTGAGTCAGTGAGAAGGTGTGTGAAAGTGCTTCTGGAGGAGATTACCACTGGTATTCCCAGAGCCCACTGAAGCTGGAGACGCTGACACCGAATCAAGATGACATCAAAAGCCTGTCCTGGTCTCCATATCACCGCAGGCAGCTCAGATCTCCTGAACCTAACAGGTATGCTTCAGTACCACATGGTAGCAATAGAGTGGATCTCCCAGAGGGTGGGGGAAACAGTGCTACACATGTTCAGCAGATGATGTCACATGATATTCTCATTCTTAATAAAGTCACTCTTGGTTTGATACTTTCTTAGCCTGGGCCCCTGGCCATCCATAAACCCCCTCCAGAGAATGCTTTGAACCTAGCTCTAAAAATAAACATGTTTATAGAAAGTTGTCACATGGGCTATATTTTATTCCCACCTCTGACCTTATCTCCAGAATATCAGCAACATGCAACCCATCTGGCATATTTAGTGGGCCATACAGGATAGGCACCCCCAATTAAGATCTCTTTGAAACCCAGCACCCACCCATGACAAGCCTGGGCCTGTCATCAACCTAATATATATTGTATTTTAACTTTAAACTGTAGCTCATTAGCCCTTGAAGCACCAGATGGATTAAAATACACCCCAACCACCTTAAAACGGTGTGCTTGAGGTCCAAAGAATCACATCGCGTTATAAGCGCAACGCATTAGAAATAATGTACAATTGTATGCATTGTACAATAAAGTATTTAAGATACCAATAATCGTGCTGTAAAGTATTCATAAATATGAAAATTGGGAGCCACGCTTGCATCGCGTTATAAGCGGATTCGCGTTATAACGGGGTTGAGCTGTACATCCTTATCATGACAGAGTACAAGGAGAACAAGGGGTGCAACGTTTCAGGGTGAGCCTAAAGTCCTGATTCCTAAAGATCTGATGGGTTTATGGTACTTCCCTTGAGCCCTTGAGACCCTTAAAATCCTCCCTCAAGCAAAGTACAAAAGGGTATAATAGCAGCAAGACAGATAAGGCACTGGAGTAGCAGTAGCAGCCCTGTGTGGTAATCAAAGCAAGATCCTAAGATAGTGTTAAAGGCAGTAGGTTACAGGCCAAAAATAGATAGAAATGCGCTCCTCCCAACCATCTACAGGCCAAAAATACAAGTTTCAGAGATACGGCAAACTAACTCAAAGAGAGCCCTAGGAGCACTGATTAAACTAGCAATAATAATGATAAGAGATAAAGTTAGCAAATTTAACAAAGACCCGGGTCGATATTCCCTTAGGTTTTATGTGTGAAAAACACTCGACATCCAGAAATGCACAAGGACGCCCCAAGCGGTTAACGGAGCATGTCCAGGTCCAGTGTAACTTCGCGTAAATAACGGGGTTCCCGGCTGTCAGGCGGTATAACTCTGTGCCGAGCAATACAGCAGGCACCTGTCCGAACAGCTGTAGTTTACTCTTTAAATCCCAGCCGGTCGGTGATGTCATCGGGGGCGTAGCCTATGGAAAGAGCCCATTGGTCCGGGGAGTGGGTTGCCTCCGCACCTGAGGCGTCGGACAGTGACACCACGGAGGGAGAGAAAGATCCAGGCGTCTTGGTTGCCCTGGTAACCACCCAATTGCAAAGATAGGAGGGAGATCAACCCGTCTGTGCTCTAAGGCAGGGGTGTGCAAACTGGGAGGTGCACCACCAGGGGGGGGGCGCTACATTTTCCGGGGGGTGGGGGCGGTGGTGCAGTGATTGGGGAAGAGTGCGGGGCCCCTGCAAAGGCAATTAAATTAAATGCCAGGGAAACGTGTGAGGCCTCTGCCACTTCCCTTGTCTTCGACGTCGCATCGCCATGGCAACGTAACGTCTCATGACCCCAAGGCGTCATTTGATGCTGGAGACAAGGTAAGGAGGGGGGAGAGCAGGCGGGGGGCGCAGACTGAAAAGTTTGCGCACCCCTGTTCTAAGGGAAGTACTATGGTTATCTAGAACTTGTGGGAACGTTCGCCAAAAACGTTGCCCAGGCCAGGAACAGTATAACCTCTTTATTGGTAGACAAGTTCATACAATCAGCCTTCTCTTGCAAGAGAGGAGCATTCTTTTAGTTCTTCAAATGTAATACCCCTCGCGGCTTGCATCTCTTTCCATGGTCAGAACTCTGCTCGCAGGACCTTTTCCCTGGACTACCCCCCCAGGGACTTGAGGCCCCTGGGCTAGTCCTTACCCCCTGATGGGGTGAGGTAGGACCATGCCTACTCCCTAAGGAGCAGGCTAGACTGGGGAACTCCAGAACCACTACATTTGATAGGGAGCCTTCCCTTATACCAGGGGAGGGTCCCACTCCTGAGCTCCAGTAACTGGGCCGCAGTACTGAATTGAGCCCACCCCCCGGCACATGCTCCAACCGTTTCCAGACTAGCACCTGGAAACAGCAACAAAATAACTTACCAGTGGGGGGACTCACATGCTGGCCCATGTGAGAGGAGTTTAACCCTCACACTGCCTGCTCCTTACCAGGTCTTATAATGTTAGGGCCGGGAATATATAGCCTGGGGCACTGGGCTACACGTTGTGCATTTTGAGTAAATACCTAATTTTTTTAAACTTATCTCTAGTCTAGTTATCATAGAGTGCTGATCTCCGACCATTTTTTGTTCTATACTGTGAAGATATGTTAACACGTGTGTAAGAGACGTGGGCAGAGGTACATATAATGGAGACCGATTTGGGTGCAATTATATCTTGGCATTATTGAGCATGTTCCTTTATCCCGGCAAAACATACAAAAACAACAAAATAGCAAACCCCTATCCCTTTGTAAGGGCTAACTGACTTCCCCAGACTCTATCTGCAGGACTGGAGGGATATTCCCATTACCAGCCTATCACCCTAAAATCTCAGGAAGTACCTTAAGCAGGTGGCCTTCCGTGTCAGTCTCTGGCAGGTTCCTGGATCCTCTGTGTCCAGGAAATATAGGTCTCTGGGTTTCTTGATCTCAGCACAGCCTTTGTGCTCAAGACAGTGTCTGTGTGCAGGCTTCTCTGCTCTCCTTCTGTCAGCCAAAATGTGAGCTAAGGAATATCTCTCCTGTGTCTCAGATGAGGCTTTTTACAGAGCTCTCATTAGTCCAGGTGGAGACTAGTTAATTGAGTGGCTCCAATTAACTATCTGCTCTGAGGATGCTTTTATTTAAACATGGATAAGTCCCTGTTACAACATGTTTTATATTCTGTTCACTTGTAATAAAGAAATTTTCAACAACAAAATAAAGTGTGATTTTGTGGCGTCCCAACTCAGCTATCTGATGTACCTTTCTGTATACATATAATGTATAGTATTATAGTATAACATTGAATAACCATTTGTAAATAGTTCCATTAAAAAAATATGGCAAAATAAAGTGATTGCATGTTGAACGATAAAATGTTAACCCTTACAACACTGGGTCTCGGGTAACCCACACTTAATGTAGTGCCTTTCAATGGACTAAGTCATTCTGCACAATGCCCAGGAGATCTCATCCTTAGACAGGCAGACATAGGCAAGAATGAGCAAATAGTTCCAAGGCTTAAAGGGGCAATCCTTCCTAGAACCAAAGTGAACTCATTCCATTGATCTGTTTAAGGGGCCAAATCTGACATCTATATGTATTTTTTACTTATTTGTTAAAGTTATACTTGGGAAGAGGTTTGAATTCCTCGGCTGCTCCCTTTTGGGCCGTGTCACTGCTGTGTAATCAGGAAGTGTTTCTTCAGCCAGAGTTCACACTCCCCATCTTCCTTATCTTTTTATTGGTTCTCTGATAAGGACAAGATAAGATTAGGGTAAAGAAAACACTTGTTTGGCAAACACTTTTCTATTCAGAGGCTCCTAAGAAATGCATCTGTCTGGCTACGTGGGACCGCAGCATTAAAAGGAGGAGTGCATCATTTGGGCAAAGCCCTAATATCAACCGTTCTGAAGGGGGAAATCGAATTAAATAAAGTCAGGTATTATCACTCCCGCAGCTGGAAGTCACCCCGTATCAACCCCAGGCTAGGTTTCACTAAGCTCCGTTAGCCTATGTAACGTGAAGTTAACCTGTTCATCATAACTCAGTTTTCACCCAGGCATATAAAATGACATTATCCAGAATTTACAACTGGTATTGTTAACAATGTGCAAATTAATCTCAATTATATTCAACCCCCAATTCAATAAGTTCCATTAAGGTTAACGACCAAGAAACAACATTACAGTAATTAAGTAACGTAAATAAGATGGCGCTAACACATTTTTTAAATTATATAAACAAAGAAGTGGCTATGTAGCCAAATATTGAAGACAATTCCCCAGAGGCAGTCCCCTAGGGCAGGAGTGCGCAAACTGGGGGGCGAGAGATTTTCTGTGTGGGGGGCAGCGCTTACAGAGACACCCGTGCTCTTCCCAAAGGCATTTAAATTAAGTGCCGGGGGAGCGGTGAAGGCCTCCGTAAGGTCCCTTACCGTGGCTCAGGCGGCTTCTGGCGACGCGGGGGTCACGTGATGCTGCGTTGCCATAGTAATGTGTATTGTCACGTGATGCTGCGACATCAGAACGCTTGAACCAAGGTCAGGAGGGGTGGTGCAAGCAGGGGGAGAGAGCAGACGGGAGGGGCAGGGGGAAAAGTTTGAGCACCACTGGTCTGGGGGAAGTACTATGGTTATCTAGAACCTAGATGGGATTTTGTCCAAAAACGTTGCTCCCCCCTCCCCCCCTTTGTTTGTTTTTGTAATTATTTCTTTTATTCATGTTTTATTTTTGCTGTTTTTAACAATTGTTTTCATTTTCTAGCCCATCCTTGTGTCACGAGCTCTATTACCAGCTGTTTTTGTTTTCGTACATACCCGAGTCACGGAGCTCTAGATAAGTATCTTTCTGTTCTATGTTTGCTTGTTTTTTGGTTCCATGTTTGTTTGATTTGAGCTCCTTTATTTACTTTGCCTGTTTTGGCGTTGCATATGTTGTGCATTTTTTGGATTTTGTGTATTTTGAGTAAATACTTAATGTTTTGGCTTAAATCTAGCGATTTTTTATATATATATAGATATATATATATATATATATATACATACATATATATGCAACGGACCTATCCCACCCAACTGCCAGAGATAGGGTGTACATGGATAACAGTGTCTCGTTGCAAATCTGACAGGGTTTAGACCTGTTCCATTAGAGTGTTAGCTCAGTGGGTTACCTTTTATCTCAGTGTCTCTCTTTCTTCATGGGTTCAGGCAAAGGCTGCGAGGAGGGAATAATAGAACAGGGCGCCAGGAACTTTTCAAACACACTTCTTTATTGTGTGCACCACATCATATATCTCCGTCTTTCTCCAGACTGGAGTTCAGTAAAGGCAATACAGGCTTGCTGGCACCAGATTAGCTTCCTGAGGGAAGAGATTCCTCCACAGGTCTGTTCATCCACCCCCATGAGGTCTGGCCCTTTGGGGATACTGACACCCTCCTCGGGGGTCTCACTGGCCTGTCCCCCCATGGGGTCTGATGATAATGTGGTGGAGTCACATATTTATATCTGGTGGGGAGTGGCCAATCCTCTGTCCCAGTAACTAGGAAGATCTAACTGTAGCAAAGGCCACTCGCCCTGGCAAGTGACTCCAGAATCTTCCAGACAAGCAGGTGCCTGAAAGTGCAACAATATAACAATACCTGGGGATGTGCTCACATGAATAGCCTGGTGACTGATTAATCCTAGCACTGCCTGCAGCTTACTAGGGCTGACATGCAGGGCAAGGGGAAGATTCTAGCAGGGTGCTACAGTACATTCTCCCCCTGGTGAAAATCCTCATCGTCCCCATAAGAGGTAGCCAACAGTACATAATTATTTAATGAAAATACAATAAACATAATACAAAATATCATTGCATAACCAATCACAGTTACCTCCTAAGAGAACACTTGTTTACATACACATATACCATCAAATTTCACGGGCATTTGGTAAGACTATACTATATATATAGTGCAGGAAATCCTTTCTGTCATTACTTCTAACGGTACCTTCAAAATGAAGAACCATATTAATAACACACTTTAAATGACACAAGCATTTAATACAATTTGTACAACACATACTAAACCCAACAGATTCATAGAAACATTGGGACACATAATACATAATACAGGTTAGCCAACCATATGCATTATTAGTTACCTAGCATCATCCTCCATAGAGAATACAGAGCAACACATTCCCCAACACAATTAATAGTAATGTGCCGGCTCTGGCTTCTGCACTAACCTGCCTTTATGATCAGGTACATTAACAGAGTAACAGCACTTCTTCCCTTTCTCGCTCACGTATTCTACACTATCCATGTAGATATTATGCCCTACATGCCACTGTGACGGTAGGGGGTGTAGCCAGGCTATACAATAAAGGTTAAGCCCATCTGGTTACCCCTGAAAACCGTGGGTCCCTGGCAGCTATATAGCACCATATGCCATGCATTTTAACGTGTAAAAGTGTCTACATTTTTTCCAATTTTCATGCTCCCTTTGCCCCAGTTTCATGATACTCCTGTGGCTGCGGTCACAAAGAGCCAACATCGGGCACTTGCCCAGGCGGGGGAGCCTTTGGTACCCCTGCCCACTGAGGAGATCACCGTCCTCCTGCATTTGGGACCACCGATTCCTGAGGTCCCCGAGGAGACCGGTCAGGTAAGCCAGACGAGTCTGTACTGTGCCCTGACCTCCCTTCCAACGTACCTGTTTCCCCATCCCCTGACTTAGTGACTGAAGATGAGTGGCTGGAGCTGGGTGGCCGATTCAGAGAAGCAGCGCAGTCCGATTCCAGCTTAGAGGGCATGAGACTTCGAGCTTCCGAGTCTGCCTCTGAGAGTGGGTCGGATCGGTATCTCTGGCACCGTGGGCTTCTGTACAGAGAGCATGCTCCTGATGCTCCAGACAGGGTATGGACCAATAGGAGACTGTTAGTGGTGCCCAGGGAGTATAGGCAGCAGTTATTGCAGGTAGCCCACTCCATTCCGCTAGCGGGGCATCAGGCGGTCTTCCTCATTAGAACCCGGCTATTGCAGCGTTTCAACCGGGTGGGGGCATCACGGGCAGTAGTGGATCTCTGACACTCATTTGATGCCTGCCAGTGGGAAGGCAAGTAGAGTGACCATATGAAGGTCCCCCTGAACCCACTACCGGTGATCAATGAACCTTTCTAGCGGATAGGGGTCGACATAGTGGGACCCCTTATGGTTCCTAGCTGGATGGGGAAGTGCTACATCCTCATGGTGGTTGATTTTGCAACCAGGTACCCGGAGGCTGTGGCACTGTCCTCGATCAAAGCTAAAAAGGTAGTAGAAGCTCTGATAGGGATTTTTTCTAGAGTAGGGTTCCCTAGCGAGATTCTGACCGATCAGGGGACGCAATTCATGTCTGAATTGCTCCACTGTCTCTGGGAGGCGTGCGGGGTGACAGCCCACTGTATTACCCCTTACCACCCCGACAAACGGACTGGGTGAGTGGTTCAATGAAGCAGACGCTGCAAACATATGTAGAAGCTGAACAGGGAGGTTGGGACACTCATTTCCAGCATTTGCTGTTTGCATACCGAGAGGTACCACAAGAGTCCACCGGGTCCTCACCTTTTGAGCTCCTATATGGTCGCAGTGTCCGGTGACCGCTTGACCTGTTCCGTGAGGGATGGGAATGGGAGACTACCGATACTGATCTTCCGTGCTACAGTATGTAGTAGCTCTCAGGGACCAGTAAGAAAGGCTCAATATACACAATGTATATAACTAAGCTTTACTGTACACACACACACACACACACATACATACAACAACCTGTAACCACAGTATAAATAGTGACCCAACACGTGGTGGTTCCCCCAAAGTACTGAGGGTGCTGTGGCACTAATAACCCCCGGTGTCCTGTCCCAGCGATCCCACCCAAATGTGAGGTAGAGCTACCCCCTGTGGATGTAGGTGCACGTTGGGTACCTGCCTGGGTACTCCAGTACCCACGTGCAGCTTGGCGTGGGGAGTTGGAGTGGATCCTATGAAGCGGGGCCTGCAATACAAATCCCCTCTCTCCTAAATGCCCTGATCCTCCTCTCAGTGTGAGCTCCAGCCAGAGGGTCTCACACAGTGTCTCGGGGTCCTGTGGCCTGGTCCCAGGTAACGGCGCGTGATACATGTGCTCCAGATGTATTATGTGACGCTGCTTTCCAAGGCTACAAATAGACCACAAAAAAAATCTTGTTCAGCACAGGGAAGTGGCCTCGCAGTGTATTGCATAAGGGCCATAAAAGGGCATTGCAATGATTTGCATGTCACCCTTTCCTTGAACGGTTGAGGTATCCAGATAACAGATGGAGGAAAGAAAGAATCCCTATATTGTGGCACTTAGAGAAAACACCCTCGTTAAAACATAATCTTTATTAAGTACTTTAAAATAAAACTGTTTGGAAAGCCACAAATGCAGGACAAAAAAAATAATAAAATCAATTAAAAAGAACCTAAGAGGTGGGCTAAAGTGCTAGTATTGCAGTATTATATATATCTGTTACTAGACTTGGTATGACACTATAATTGTGTGAGTATTGCCTATATGTATCCTGAATAAATGAGGTATAGCCCAGGTAATTTCTTGTGTCAGATCCCTTGTAACCAATAAAACATTAAGTAAAGATTGGGTGGGATGTAACACACAAGACACTGCCTCAGTGAGAAATGACACTGTGGCAGGCAGGGAGGTGCTAGTTAGACTACAAAGCCTGACCCAGCTACACAAGGTGAAAAGTACAGAGTAATGGCTGATCACCAGTCTAGGTCAATATATATATATATATACAAAAACAGAGGGCAGTTGGCACACTGAAAACAAATGATCCACTGATGCTTGTCCCATATATGCACATACACAGAAAGTATTTACCAGATGGGGGTCCGGGAAAAACGAGACAGTACATAGCCAGGGAAATCCAAAGATGTTGTATTCAAAACAAATACATGGCACTGCATCCAACGTTTCGGTCATCAAAGGAAGGTCACACTTTGATGACCGAAACGTTGGATGCAGTGCCATGTATTTGTTTTGAATACAACATCTTTGGATTTCCCTGGCTGTGTGCTGTCTCGTTTTTCCCGGACCCCCATCTGGTAAATACTTTCTGTATATATATATATATATTGTGACAGGGTCACTGACTCTGTATACATTAGTAGGAGATGGCAGTATGCCTGCTGTCCAGTAGACGAGGGGTTAACCCAGCTTATTAAGCAGTCCACAGGTGATTCAAATTAAGCTAGCTCACCTGCTTTAAAATAGGAAGAGGAGCAGCAGTCTCTCTCTCAGGCACAGAGAGAAGACAGAGGAGTTTTAACAGACAGACACAGGCTGCTCATACCACTACCGGTGATCAATGAACCTTTCTAGCGGGTAGCGGTCGACATAGTGGGACCCCTTATGGTTCCTAGCTGGATGGGGAAGTGCTACATCCTCCCGGTGGTTGATTTTGCAGCCAGGTACCCGGAGGCTGTGGCACTGTCCTCGATCAAAGCTAAAAAGGTAGTAGAAGCTCTGATAGGGATTTTTTCTAGAATAGGGTTCCCTAGCGAGATTCTGACCGATCAGGGGACGCAATTCATGTCTGAATTGCTCCACTGTCCCTGGGAGGCGTGCGGGGTGACAGCCCACTGTATTACCCCTTACCACCCCGACAAACGGACTGGGTGAGTGGTTCAATGAAGCAGACGCTGCAAACATATGTAGAAGCTGAACAGGGAGGTTGGGACACTCATTTCCAGCATTTGCTGTCTGCATACCGAGAGGTACCACAAGAGTCCACCGGGTCCTCACCTTTTGAGCTCCTATATGGTCGCAGTGTCCGGTGACCGCTTGACCTGTTCCGTGAGGGATGGGAATGGGAGACTACCGATACTGATCTTCCGTGCTACAGTATGTAGTAGCTCTCAGGGACCAGTAAGAAAGGCTCAATATACACAATGTATATAACTAAGCTTTACTGTACACACACATACATACAACAACCTGTAACCACAGTATAAACAGTGACCCAACACGTGGTGGTTCCCCCAAAGTACTGAGGGTGCTGTGGCACTAATAACCCCCGGTGTCCTGTCCCAGCGATCCCACCCAAATGTGACGTAGAGCTAACCCCTGTGGATGTAGGTGCACGTTGGGTACCTGCCTGGGTACTCCAGTACCCACGTGCAGCTTGGCGTGGGGAGTTGGAGTGGATCCCATGTAGCGGGGCCTGCAATACAAATCCCCTCTCTCCTAAATGCCCTCATCCTCCTCTCAGTGTGAGCTCCAGCCGGAGGGTCTCACACAGTGTCTCGGGGTCCTGTGGCCTGGTCCCAGGTAACGGCGCGTGATACATGTGCTCCAGATTTATTATGTGACGCTGCTTTCCAGGGCTACAAATAGACCACAAAAAAATCTTGTTCAGCACAGGGAAGTGGCCTCGCAGTGTATTGCATAAGGGCCATAAAAGGGCATTGCAATGATTTGCATGTCACCCTTTCCTTGAACGGTTGAGGTATCCAGATAACAGATGAAGGAAAGAAAGAATCCCTATATTGTGGCACTTAGAGAAAACACCCTCGTTAAAACATAATCTTTATTAAGTACTTTAAAATAAAACTGTTTGGAAAGCCACAAATGCAGGACAAAAAAAATAATAAAATCAATTAAAAAGAACCTAAGAGGTGGGCTAAAGTGCTAGTATTGCAGTATTATATATATCTGTTACTAGACTTGGTATGACACTATAATTGTGTGAGTATTGCCTATATGTATCCTGAATAAATGAGGTATAGCCCAGGTAATTTCTTGTGTCAGATCCCTTGTAACCAATAAAACATTAAGTAAAGATTGGGTGGGATGTAACACACAAGACACTGCCTCAGTGAGAAATGACACTGTGGCAGGCAGGGAGGTGCTAGTTAGACTACAAAGCCTGACCCAGCTACACAAGGTGAAAAGTACAGAGTAATGGCTGATCACCAGTCTAGGTCAATATATATATATACACAAAAACAGAGGGCAGTTGGCACACTGAAAACAAATGATCCACTGATGCTTGTCCCATATATGCACATACACAGAAAGTATTTACCAGATGGGGGTCCGGGAAAAACGAGACAGCACATAGCCAGGGAAATCCAAAGATGTTGTATTCAAAACAAATACATGGCACTGCATCCAACGTTTCGGTCATCAAAGGAAGGTCACACTTTGATGACCGAAACGTTGGATGCAGTGCCATGTATTTGTTTTGAATACAACATCTTTGGATTTCCCTGGCTGTGTGCTGTCTCGTTTTTCCCGGACCCCCATCTGGTAAATACTTTCTGTATATATATATATATATTGTGACAGGGTCACTGACTCTGTATACATTAGTAGGAGATGGCCGTATGCCTGCTGTCCAGTAGACGAGGGGTTAACCCAGCTTATTAAGCAGTCCACAGGTGATTCAAATTAAGCTAGCTCACCTGCTTTAAAATAGGAAGAGGAGCAGCAGTCTCTCTCTCAGGCACAGAGAGAAGACAGAGGAGTTTTAACAGACAGACACAGGCTGCTCATACCACTACCGGTGATCAATGAACCTTTCTAGCGGGTAGCGGTCGACATAGTGGGACCCCTTATGGTTCCTAGCTGGATGGGGAAGTGCTACATCCTCACGGTGGTTGATTTTGCAACCAGGTACCCGGAGGCTGTGGCACTGTCCTCGATCAAAGCTAAAAAGGTAGTAGAAGCTCTGATAGGGATTTTTTCTAGAGTAGGGTTCCCTAGCGAGATTCTGACCGATCAGGGGACGCAATTCATGTCTGAATTGCTCCACTGTCTCTGGGAGGCGTGCGGGGTGACAGCCCACTGTATTACCCCTTATCACCCCGACAAACGGACTGGGTGAGTGGTTCAATGAAGCAGACGCTGCAAACATATGTAGAAGCTGAACAGGGAGGTTGGGACACTCATTTCCAGCATTTGCTGTTTGCATACCGAGAGGTACCACAAGAGTTCAACGGTTCCTCACCTTTTGAGCTCCTATATGGTCGCAGTGTCCGGTGACCGCTTGACCTGTTCCGTGAGGGATGGGAATGGGAGACTACCGATACTGATCTTCCGTGCTACAGTATGTAGTAGCTCTCAGGGACCAGTAAGAAAGGCTCAATATACACAATGTATATAACTAAGCTTTACTGTACACACACACACACACACACACACATATATACAACAACCTGTACCCACAGTATAAACAGTGACCCAACACGTGGTGGTTCCCCCAAAGTACTGAGGGTGCTGTGGCACTAATAACCCCTGGTGTCCTGTCCCAGCGATCCCACCCAAATGTGAGGTAGAGCTACCCTCTGTGGATGTAGGTGCACGTTGGGTACCTGCCTGGGTACTCCAGTACCCACTTGCAGCTTGGCGTGGGGAGTTGGAGTGGATCCCATGTAGCGGGGCCTGCAATACAAGTCCCCTCTCTCCTAAATGCCCTCATCCTCCTCTCAGTGTGAGCTCCAGCCGGAAGGTCTCACACAGTGTCTCAGGGTCCTGTGGCCTGGTCCCAGGTAACGGCGCGTGATACATGTGCCCCAGATTTATTATTATTATGTGACGCTGCTTTCCAGGGCTACAAATAGACCACAAAAAAATCTTGTTCAGCACAGGGAAGTGGCCTCGCAGTATATTGAGTAATGGCCATAAAAGTGCATTGCAATGATTTGCATGTCACCCTTTCCTTGAACGGTTGAGGTATCCAGATAACAGATTGAGGAAAGAAAGAATCCCTATATTGTGGCACTTAGAGAAAACACCCTCGTTAAAACATAATCTTTATTAAGTACTTTAAAATAAAACTGTTTGGAAAGCCACAAGTGCAAAAATAAATAAAATCAATTAAAAAGAACCCCGAAGAGGTGGGCTAAAGTGCTAGTATTGCAGTATTATATATATATATACATATACATATACATATATATATATATATCTGTTACTAGACTTGGTATGACACTATAATTGTGTGAGTATTGCCTTATATATCCTGAATAAATGAGGTATAGCCCAGGTAATTTCTTGTGTCAGATCCCTTGTAACCAATAAAACATTAAGTAAAGATTGGGTGGGATGTAACACACAAGACACTGCCTCAGTGAGAAATGACACTGTGGCAGGCAGGGAGGTGCTAGTTAGACTACAAAGCCTGACCCAGCTACACAAGGTGAAAAGTACAGAGTAATAATGGCTGATCACCAGTCTAGGTCAATATATATATATATATATATATATATATATATATATATATATATATATATATATATTGTGACAGTGTCATTGACTCTGTATACATTAGTAGGAGATGGCAGTATGTCTGCTTTCCAGTAGGCGAGGGGTTAACCCAGCTTATTAAGCAGTCCACAGGTGATTCAAATTAAGCTAGCTCACCTGCTTTAAAACAGGAAGAGGAAATGCCTCTGGGGCAGCAGTCTCTCTCAGGCACAGAGAGAAGACAGAGGAGTGGTGACAGACAGACACAGGCTGCTCAGGTTGATCCTGTCCCAAGGGGGAATAAAGCTCCCAGGTAAGGAGCCAACTGGTGTTGTTGAACATTGTTGGGCTGGACTTTTGTTTAGTCAGTTCCCCCGACCGGGGATAGGTTTTTGTTTACGTTAATTGCACTTAAAGGGACAGAGTACCCATTGTTTTGGTTACGCTTTTGGACAAATAAATCCACCAGCATATTATTTCACCAGAAGAGTCTCACTAACCACGGTGTATATATATATACATATATATATATATATATATATATATGTACAATAGTGGTCTGCGCTAGTGTATGAATAGCCAGAAATAAAATGGTATCTAAATGTTAAATAAGTATAAATTATAAATATAAAAAATTAATCCAATATATCCTTAAAAAATGAAATTAATATACCAATATTGCATAATTGTCAATGTCTAATAAAAACAGCTAATAAATACAATTTAAACAAAAAAATGATTGTGTGGTGCTGTGAACTTTCCTTAATCTGCTCAATGCAGATAGTCCTATGGAGTCCATACAATTGAGTCCAATGATTGGGGAGTAACAGTAGCACTAATAGGACAGACAGGCAGCTTCTTTAAAAGGGCACAACGACCTCCCTCTCCACCTGCATAGAAGAAAAAAAAAAAAAAAAAAAAGCGCCAAATCCTAGTGCATTACTGTGCAAAAATCGATATATTTAATTCCCAAAAATCTCAATAAAAATGAACTCACAAACATAAAACAATTAAAAGCATTTTATGAGATATACTCATGCTCCTAGGACCAGGAAACACTGCTTTGCTGCTGTAATCACTCCGTGACTCCACTGGATCAGAATGCTGCCTCCGTTGTTCACCGCCTGCAGGAACTGACGTATCAGGCACTCCGCGATGGTCTCTCACCGGGTACACACCACCAGATGCTCTTTAGTTCCCACCGGGGACGGTAGATGCCGCAGACCAGCGGATGACGTCACAGGAATCGTGCTGGATACCGGACCGGTAGAGATTCGTAGCAGTTCAGTAGCAAGCGTTTGAGAAGGTCCACTGCACACCTTCCCTACGCGTTTCGTCAGATTAACTGACTTCTTCAGGGATGGTAAGGAGCCAACTGGTGTTGTTGAACATTGTTGGGCTGGACTTTTGTTTAGTCAGTTCCCCCGACCGGGGATAGGTTTTTGTTTACGTTAATTGCACTTAAAGGGACAGAGTACCCATTGTTTTGGTTACGCTTTTGGACAAATAAATCCACCAGCATATTATTTCACCAGAAGAGTCTCACTAACCACGGTGTATATATATATACATATATATATATACATACATATATATATATATACCGTGGTTAGTGAGACTCTTCTGGTGAAATAATATGCTGGTGGATTTATTTGTCCAAAAGCGTAACCAAAACAATGGGTACTCTGTCCCTTTAAGTGCAATTAACGTAAACAAAAACCTATCCCCGGTATATATATATATATATATATATCATTAGCTACCTCACAATGGCTATATATATATGGCGATATATATATATCACTAGCTACCTCACAATGGCTATATACCTAACAGGACAAACCTTACATATATAGTAGATGACATAGGCAAACCCTGAAGTGTGAGTGCTCTTGCTGCCCATGAACGCAGTCTGCGACGCACTCAGACGGAATACAAGCCTACACCTCTCCGATGGTAAATAAAGCAATAAAACTTTTATGAGCAATTTCCAAACTATACTTTAATAAATACAGTATATATTTATCAAGGTGTGCGTGTGCGTGAGTGTCTGCGTCTCTGCTCGCAGGGCTACGGGCACTTCTGTGCATGCGTGGTGGCATCGGCCACTTCTGCACATACGCAATGGCGTCGGCCGCTTCTGCGCATGCACGGCATGTGCCGGCCGCTTCCGCTCATGTGCACGGAGCTCGATTCATGGACACGGCACTTCCGTTACACACTTCCATCACCATGAAGGACTTTTGCCCATGCAAAATTTTAGTAGGTGCCACGAAAGAAGTTTCACCTCAAAAAGTAGAGTAGATCAGGTTTTCAATTAACTTCAGTTAGGGCCATGCACTTTAATATTTGTTATACATAAACAATTGAATCTGATAAATAAGACATCTTAGACCTCGATTCACTAAAGGTTGCTAAATGAAAAAAATCTAGTGGTATTTAACACCAATTTTTTAACCACTAATATCCCAAAGGGACGTCTGAAAGGGTTCCCCAAGGACTGCTCCCCTCTGCACAGAACCAGTTTGCTAAGGATTAACATCTGGGCTTTCTTGCTGCGATGTGTTTTGTCAGCTCCACTCTCCGGCAGTGTGTATGACTCTGGACAAAGGAATTTGAAAGTCCAGCTGAATTCATTCAGGCCCCCTTCAGTCTAATCTGTGCTGCCCCTAGGGTTGCCAGGTGACTTCTCCAAAAATACTGGACACAATGGTGAAAGGTGCGATGTATTCTAGACACACACGCGCACACACACAGACACCCTTCTCACCGCTCCATGCTGTTTCGTCCTCTCCCTGGTCCCACCTCCAGGCACCTGACATCTCCTCCTGATTGGCTGCTGCTGGGTAATGCAGCCAATCCGGTTGGAAGAAGCTGCCCAGCCCCCTAGCAACAGCCCTGCTCTCTCCCTGCTCAGGGAAATCCGGCGGCCTCTCCAAGCCGGCAGGTCACTATGTCCAGAGAGGTAATACCGGTATACACATATATGTCCAGCATTACCACAAATTTTTGACAGAACCGAGTGTCCAAATACAGGACAGCCTGGGTCAATACTGGACTCCTTGCAACCATGACGACCGGATAGCAACGTGAAGAAAGCGCAATGACGTCAGACTACGTGATGATGTCAAACGTCGAGGAGAAAACATGTGACGCTGCGAGCACCAATCGCGGAAGTATAATAACGGAGGTGAACTGCAGTAACGTCAGCACAGGTGTAGAAGATTGTGGCTAATCAACAAAGGGCTCTATGGGAAGGTGGGGGCTATAAGAAGGAGGTTATTGGACATTCACAGTATGCCACTTTTTTTCACTTGAGAAAGACCTATGGGTCGAAACGTTGTGTATTGCCTGTAATAAATTAGATTAAGTAAAACCCGAAAGTGGCTTGTGTTGCTTCTCCCTACTATGTACATTGGATTAACTGCAGGCTCTCCTTCACACCAGTGCCGTCTTAACGCATGGGCACGCTGGGCAGTTGCCCGGGGGCCCCACGAGCATAGGGGCCCCATGCTAATCTATGCACAGACCAGAATTTAGCACTAATTTTCCGATCACCCGCCTCAACATGCAAATCTCCCGCTAACTCGGTAGAAGGAGAAGAATTACGACTTGTAGCGGAGAGTAGGCAGGGCCCAGTGCACTGCTTTGCCCGGGGGCCTGTAATGCTGTTTAGACGGCCCTGATTCACACACAGGAGCACCGGTAACTGTATTGCTGTTATGTTTCTCCTTATGGTGTGCAGCATCTGTCTTTACTTTTACTTCCTGGTAAAACATTTTATAAATAATAATTGGTACAGGAGGGCCCCAGGTATACGGCGGGTTCCGTTCCAGGGGCCTGCCGTATAGTGAAAATCGCCGGAAAGCGGATTCAGTGATTTTGCATGCACAGAACGGCGTTTTCGCCGTTCTGCGCATGCGTGGCCTATGGTCAGCGCGCAAACTACGGTATGCGCACGCCGACAACGGTCTGCGTATGCGCGCCGGGCGCAACCGCCCGTTCTGCACATGCGCGACTCTGATTCAAAGATGGCGGCCCCCTTCTCGGTGCCGCCGGATAAGCGGATCGCCGAAAAGTGGGGCGCCGAGAAGCGGGGCCCTGCTGTACTACAAAACACTGCTAAGGACACGTTTGAAAGTCAGATATATATCTCACTGTATCTAAAACAAACTAGCCAAAACCCCTCGCTGAGCCTGTGCACGTAATGACAGAGGGAGGTGCACAGCAGGGAAATATCAATAACTACTCCTGCAGGGAAAGAATCCCTATATCTGGCACTCAGTCTCTCCTCTGATAAATTCAGTACATATTAAGAATTAACTTTTATTTGCATATATATAAAAAATAATCCATCATAACAAAAAATTGTGGATAAATAATTAGCTATTTGTAACAGTTTCTGTGGAAAGTAGCTGTATGTGCAAAGTTTGCTAATGGCAACATCGCTGCTAGTATCAAAAGGGGTGTTTTATTTTACTTTATGACACTTGATAACAATTAGAATATTTGGCATTGGAACACCACATTTTCATTTAATGTCTTCCACGTCTTGTTTATACGGGGTGGACTGCACCTTGCCAAGCAGCAATTCTGTATCTTTGTAACATTTTGTGAGGATTCAGGAATGGCGCCGCCTACAACGCGCTCCTGCCATACCTCCGTTCACGAGCGGGACTACCTCCAGGGAAACATCCGCAGGCCACACAGCGCGCACAGGTGATGTCACCAGGTACTGCAGGGGGTAGGTCCCGCCTCTGTATTGCGGCACTCGCACGTTACTCGTGTGCAGCTCGCCCGAGCTCCGTGGCAACACTGATCACGTTACACACTCCCACCTGTCTCCTGCACCGCTCTACCAATCATGGCTTTTGCTGAGGCCGTGCCTCCGCTCCGCCCCCCTGTCTCATTGGCTACTCAGGCCTATATATGCTCAGCAGTGCCACTGGCACTTTGGATGAGCATAGATCCATGTATCGTTGTGTTTCACCTCTCCTTTGCCTTTCGCAGTCTCGTCTTGCCTTGTGTCTTGCTGTATCTTGCTTCATGTACCGGCCCGGCTTTACCCTTGGACTCCGCACCTCTGGCTTACTGACCCCAGCTTACCTCCAACCCTGACCTCAGCATTCGGACAACAACTATTCTACCATCTCCAATCCCGACCTTGGCCAATAGTATCTTCTACGATCCGGACCTCTCCTACTCTGACCTCGGCAAGTATTAAGACAACTCTGATCTCTCCAACCCGGCTACCTCGACCAATCCACTCTCCAGACGTGCCCCCCGTGGCTGTGGGTGGCGTTGCTACCAATTCCCACCTCAGTCCCGGGGTCCCGCCTTGGTTGTGGTGAGCACAGCGTTACACATTTATCTGAAACATTTTATTAGATGCGTAATCTATGAATGGAGAAGAAAGAGAGTGATTTCAAACGTTTGGGTGGAGCGTTTATTAGATTGATTCTCCCAGTCTGACTCCACAGAATAGCATTGTTAATATTTTTGGAGGAAGTCCTGACTTAACCTCATATCCCCACACTGCCGGAGGCACTGAGGGTCAGGATCTCCTACAGAAACTCGGACTGCCACGTGAGGAATTGTGCATTCAGAAATACATTCATGATGACCTGGCTTTAGCAAGAAGTTGATACCTATTGTAAAATGCAATAATACTCCCGGGATTATTAATAACATTTGTATATTGTGTCTTTAATAATACACCTGCTATTTCCCTGTTCTTGCTATTGTTTATATATATACAGGATACGTGAATAGAAAGGTCACAGGAAGCATCAGGTTCCTTTGTATTACAGAAAGAACTATACCATTGTGAAATTTTTATTTGATATTTAAAGTGTATAAATAGAGGTGTCCGGTTTCTCAGCTTTGCATGACAAATCTGTTGGCTAAACATCACAAAGTTAGTTACAATGATTTCTATGTATATACTTTTCATTAAATTAATGCAAATGTTGTTCTTTTATGTATGAAGTGTTTTTAATTCTTGTGGGTCTAACATGTTTGAATTGCTTCTTAATCAGAGTTTACTCTGTGGGTTCATGTACAAACATCAAACTGCTTACAATGTTGCTGATGTTTCGCCAACATGTTAGATACAAAGATTTCAAATATGTGTAAGACCTGTGGCAATAGCTTCTTAACTGACTGCAAACATCTCGTATTGTTTTAATTAACCACAATGAAGCAAACCTTCTCAAGACCAGAGCAAAATGGGAAACTATTTAAAAGAAAATAAACGAGATTCTTAAACTATAGTATTAGTAATTGACACTACTTTATACACAGCAAAGATAACGTGGTAGAATGTCCACAAATAATATTGTATAAAGACACTGCTATTCCCCTCCTTGCATCTCAGCCCTAATTAGTTATACAACGGTTCGCCTCTTGCGTTCTGCTCAAGGATGTCTTCTGTCTACTCCTTTTGTCTCTAAAGCCTTCTCCTGCCTAAAATCTTTCTCACTTACTGCCGCACACCTTGGGATGCTCTTTCCCTCATTATACCCCAACCTTTCTCTCCATCTTTAAGGCCTTCCATACTATACATCTCATATGTATTCACCATAACACTGTGCATGTAACCCTATGTAACCCTATGTAACCCTCCTTGCCCGCCTCTAAAGGAGTGGAACTATATACATAGCCAGTGTTCGACAAATCACCCAAAAATCTACTCGCCCAACCAAAAAAATCTACTCGCCACCTAGTCCCGCCCCCAACCCCTTAACCAGTGTCTGGACGTCCCCGCTTCACAATATCTAAAGCAGCAATCCCGCCTGGGATCTTACCTGATCCACAGTCCCTCAATGTCCAGGTACCTCATTCCCGCAATGTTATAAGTTGGAGGGGATGTGTTCCCTACCTGTCTTCTGGGTTAGGGGGGATTCCGATGTCTTCCGTGTGAAGCTTGAGTCAGATCTGGAAGAAAGCAGTATAGGTTATTTTGGTGTAGTATAGGACAGTTAAGATATATAGGGTAAATAAGATATCCAGATACAGAGAGGGGGAGAGAGAGGAAAAGAGAGAGGGGGAGAGAGAGGGGAGAGAGAGAGAGGAAGAGAGAGAGAGAGGAAGAGAGAGAGGGAGAGAGGAAGAGAGAGGAAGAGAGAGGAAGAGAGGGAGAGAGAGGAAGAGAGGGAGAGAGGGAGAAAGAGAGAGATAGGGAGAGAGAGGGAGGGGAGAGGGAGGGAGAGAGGGAGAGAGAGGAAGAGAGAGGAAGAGAGAGGGAGAGAGAGGGAGAGAGAGGAAGAGAGAGGGAGAGAGAGGGAGAGAGAGAGAGAGAGAGGAGAGAGGGAGAGAGGGAGAGAGAGGGAGAGAGAGGGGGAGAGAGAGGAGAGGGAGAGAGAGAGAGGAACAGAGACAAAGAGAGAGAGGAGAGAGAGAAAGAGAAAAAAGAGACAGAGGAGGGAGAGAGAAAAAGAGACAGAGGAGGGAGAGAAAAAGAGAGAGGAGGGAGAGAGAAAAAGAGACAGGAGAGAGAAGGAGACAGAGGGGGGAGAGAAAGAGAGGGGAGAGAAAGAGAGAGGGGAGAAAGAGACCAGAGAGAGGGGAGACGGGGGAGACCAGAGAGAGGGGAGACCAGAGAGAGGGGAGACCAGAGAGGGGGGAGACCAGAGAGAGGGGAGACCAGAGAGAGGGGAGATGGGGGAGACCAGAGAGAGGGGAGACGGGGGAGACCAGAGAGAGGGGAGACGGGGGAGACCAGAGAGAGGGGAGACGGGGGAGACCAGAGAGAGGGGAGACGGGGGAGACCAGAGAGAGGGGAGACGGGGGAGACCAGAGAGAGGGGAGACGGGGGAGACCAGAGAGAGGGGGGAGACCAGAGAGAGGGGGGAGACCAGAGAGAGGGGGGAGACCAGAGAGAGAGGGGAGACGGGGGGAGACCAGAGAGAGGGGAGACCAGAGAGAGGGGAGACCAGAGAGAGGGGAGACCAGAGAGGGGGGAGACCAGAGAGGGGAGACCAGAGAGGGGGAGACCAGAGAGAGGGGAGACGGGGGAGACCAGAGAGAGGGGAGACGGGGGGAGACCAGAGAGAGGGGAGATGGGGGGAGACCAGAGAGAGGGGGGCAGGGGTGACTGACTGACCGGGGCAGGGGTGACTGACTGACTGGGGCAGGGGTGACTGACTGACCGGGGCAGGGATGACTGGCTGACCGGGGCAGGGGTGACTGACTGACCGGGGCAGGGGTGACTGACTGATTGGGGGGGGGGGAGGGGAGGTACCTCTGGTGTCACACATACTCCCATACACACGTACACATTCTCCTATATATATACATACACACACACACACACACACATACATACACACCCCCACATACATACACACACTCCCACATACATACACACACTCCCACATACATACACACTCCCACATACATACACACACTCCCACATACATACACACACTCCCACATACATACACACACTCCCACGTACATACACACACTCCCACGTACATACACACACTCCCACGTACATACACACACTCCCACGTACATACACACTCCCACATACATACACACACACACTCCCACATACATACACACACTCCCACATACATACACACACTCCCACATACATACACACACTCCCACATACATACACACACTCCCACATACATACACACACTCCCACACACATATATACACACACACACACACACACATATATACACACCTATATACACACCTATATACACACACACAGGCCGCGACCAGCACCACCACGCTCCCCGCCCATCTCCTGCTCCGCTCCCACATGAGGGGGCTTCCCCTGCTCCCATCACCCGGCGCGCTCTCTGACGCGGGACCGGGGTGAAGCGGGGGGGGAAGCGGGGACATGAGGGGGAATCCCCCGCTCCCATCACCCGGCGCGCTCTCTGACGCGGGACCGGGGGGAAGCGGGGGGGGGGGAAGCGGGGACATGAGGGGGCATACCCCGCTCCCATCACCCGGCGCGCTCTCTGACACGGGACCGGGGGTAACCGGGGACATGAGGGGGCATCCCCCGCTCCCATCACCATAACTGCGGGCAGCAGGAGCACCGAGGAGGGGAATGAGGTGGAGGATAATTATAATATTTGGAGATAATACTTACTGTGTCCTCCATCCTCCATGGGAAAAAAATGGCCGCTCATTGGGGCTGGCTCATATAGAGCCTGGCCGCGCGCCCACAAAGCCTGGGAGCGCGCGCCAATCATCTGTCAGGTAGGGGGAGTTTTTTTTTTTTTCAGCCAGCGCGAGCAGGGAAATTTCAGCGCGAGCAGGGAAAATTTAAAAAACAAAACACGTGTGCTGCTTGGGCCAATAGTTACTCGCCCGGGGGTTAAATCCACCCGCCCCGGGCGAGTAAATGTATAGGATTGTCGAACACTGTACATAGCAATGTGTAGTCCCTCATACCTGTCCAAGGTGCGTGGTCAGTGCAGGCTGGGCGTGGATACGCAGATACAATAAGGATGGGTGCCAGGAACTTTGTAGTACAAAAAGAGCTTTATTGAACATCCATTTATACGGCTCGCCATACAAGGACATACCCCACACTAGACATGTTAACTTGTGGCTGTCACCGGAGACCAGAACTTAATGTAATGTAACTGCAAGTATAGAAATGTGCTTTGTGAAACCTTAAAGCAGAGCCAGAATCTCTGAACATGCAGGGCTGAGAAACCCCTTCTGCAGCTCGTATGTCCAGAGAAAATGGCTGCTGCTGGGTCCGGAGGGGGAGGAGAGGTGCAGGGACAAAGGACACGGTGTCCATTCACCTGATAGGCAGAGCAAATGGTTGCCCCCCCCCCCCCAGCCAGAGCAGCGCCAAAACTTCAAACTTCAAAACATCTGCTTATAGCTCTATGAACATCATCTAGTTACATATTAGTTCAGGTTTAGTATGTTTTTCCTTCTTGAGTTTTCACCTTATTCTTGGTGTTAATGAAGACAAACAAGATTATTGGTGACTCCTGACACCGGTTTCAGAATAGGAGTTTGGCTATCTGTTAGATGACACAAACCTGTTTGTGACAAAAATGGGGGTAATCAGCGCATTAATAAAGGCAGTGGGCTCAGCTGGTTACCCCTATTTCACGTTGGGGATGAAGGGGTTAATTCTATATGCATGGCTGTCCTTATTTTGCAGGCTAATCTCTACCTGCAGGGAAGTGCCTTTCTGTTGCTGTTTTAAAATGTACAGGCAGGATGCTATTTTTTTGTCTGCCTGCCTTTGTAAGGCAGAAAGGAACAAATGTTATGCATACAGGAGCCCCCTGATCCCAGATTCGTAAAGTGTCACTTAATCAGGATGTTTCTGAGTAGCAGATCCTGTTACTCCTCCTGGATATTTCACACCTCATGACCAAACTCCAGACATTGCATCCCCAGAAATGAGTGGCCCCTTTTTACTTAGCAGTGCTACCAAGCTGCTTACTGAGCATGCTCAGAGATACCTGAGCTGGCTGTAGGACTTGCCCATGTGACCTGGCAGGTTCTGATAGGAGGAAGATAATTCCTTGCCAATGGGATGAGGCTAATGTATCCCTTCACAGGCCCTTGTCCTTAAAAAGGCCTGTACCCCTCATTCCTGGGTTATTCCTGTGTTGTTGCTGTTGCTGTTACCTGATTTCTTCAAGCGGATAAGACCTAAGTACAGCGGCTACGATTCCAGAACGCAACGGGTTAAAAACATCGCAACAAGGAAACTTGCCCTGCTTCAGGATTTCGTTAGCCCTGGGGATTCCAGCAAATCCCAGAGAACCAGAAAAGACTTTGCCCATTCACAGAAGGATTGGACTGGGGCTATTTATTTGGCAATTTGCAAATGGACTACATTTTAAAGAACAATCTTCTGGTGCTTTGGCACCTTTCTGGACATTATCCTCTGTTTCTCTACCCGTGAGTGTAATTATTAAGTTTATTCTGCAGTTTTCGTGTGTTTGCCTATCAAAGGAATAAACCTCAGTTTATTTTGCTCAACCTGTTCTGCTCAATCAGGACCCACGAAATATAAATGTGTTATTAAGCGCGTCTCCCGTGACACTGTTACAGATAGCAGCGATTTTCAATAGAGGGACCTGAATTAGAACATAAAGCTGAAACATTCCTAGTCCTACTGCATCCATCCAAACCATCTGGTCCTCTTGAGACTATTTTCCAAAATCCTATGTCTGCATAGCATCTGTTTCCTGTTTTTTCTTTTTTTGTCTTCTCTTTGGACACTAATTTTTCTTTCTTCTGTTCTTTTTCCTGTTCCTGATCTAATGGAAAACACACCCGCATTCCTACTTCATCGCTCACTCCGCAGAGCAGAAATGTAAATGAGATCAAAGCAGACGAACCCATAATGTCAACGTGAGTGCCAATCCCAGCATGCAAATTCTGCATTGTAATTCATCGCTTCTCCCAGTCTAGATTCTATAAGGAGCCTTTTTCAAATGTATTATTGGCTACAGTGTCCAATTACCCTACACTGCCAGAGAATTCCATGAAAACTCTTACATTGCCGTTTTCTTGCAGGCTTGATCACTTTTAATAACCCCCAAATGAGATCTTGGGAAAGATATAGCCAAGCAAAGCACTCTTAAAAGTATTCAGTATTCAGTACTGTTTTTATTTAATTTATATAGGTCTAATATTGTACAACTGACCCACAGCCATTATTTCTTGGATGAAAAAAACATCTGTTTAATTCACATAAGAGTAAAAATTAGTTGCAAAACGTGATACAGTATACGCTATAATTATGCTGCATCAAGTTAATCTCCCTGTAACTGTATGTAGTGGGTTTTTACAATTTGGGTGGCTGGTAATCTTATAAATTGGTGCTAACAGGAGTCCCTTTCTAGCTTCCCCCATGGCGAACCGAGGGAGGTGAGTGACCGGAGCTCTTTGGCGGAGAAGAAAAGGACACCTGTGATTTAGTGCCTCAAAGGGATTTCTCCCCAGCGTAGAATGCTGATAAGTGTCCTGATCAATATACCTGAGGGGACCAGCTCCGTGAGAGTGGGGCCGGGGATGAATAGGGCAGATAGGTGTTTTGGGCCTGGACAGTAAATGGGCAATGAGAATAGCACTGGAACCTCTGTAGAGCAACCTGTAACCTTAATACACATAATTACCTTACTGGAATAATGTAAACCAGATACTAAAAACAATAAGAGGTTGTTTACTGGGTAAGCAGGTAAGAAACAAACAAACAGCAAGTTGTACCCCACCTCCTTCCAAGGTACATTTTCCCAGCACAGTCCATACCGTTGGAGTTCTTGGTGTGGTATTATGTAGGTGTTACTTGAATACATGGACAGGGTCCACCTAACTACCCCTGACTAATCAGAACAGTGGTACACACAAACCATGTCCTGATTGGTCAAGCTGGGTACTTAATTGGTGCACATGGGGAAGATGACCTCTGGGAAAGGAATTCAGACCTCTGTATGGTGAAGGGCACTGCAGAACTGGTACAACTATTGATGCAGGTTGGCAGGCGCTACCCGTCAGAGGGTTATGTGTCAAGGTTTCCAGGTCTCAACTGGGGCAAAAATATTGCACTAGATTTATCACAGAAGAAAACTTAATTGCTTACTCATTGCTTACTCACTGGTTAGTCATTGCTTACTCTGAGACTTTTTCCTTTGGTAAATCTGGTGCTACTTTTTGCACTTACTTTGTGCCCCAGTGTTGCAGTCGGGAGACATTAATTCATAAGCCTCCCACAGGATCAACATATTAGATGTTAAGCTTTTTAAAAGCCATTCACATGCTTCCTGCAAGAGTTGTATTTTTGTCATGGTTTACTTATTATTGCATATTATTGCCTTTGTACAAATGTATTTTTATTTTCAAATGAATGGGCATTTAGGAGTCCTAAGAACTAGCACTGTAACATCGGGGCCTGTATGTTTTTAAGAATGCTTTGGTTTTCTCATGTAACCCTCCCTGCTCGGCTCAAGGAGTTTACATCAGGTGACTATGTACATGGCTGTGCTCTCGTACCTCGTCAGGGAGCTGGATCTGCTCAGGCTGGGCGTAGATATGCTGATGGAATAATGACGGGTTCCAGGAAATGTTATAGTACAAACGAGCTTTATTGACACCCGTCCACAATGCTCCTCACACTGACAAAATAAACACACTTCTGGTATCTTCACAGTGTTTGTACTATTTATATCCTCCTTAGCATTCACTCTTAATGCGCTAGGGAGATATTTAAGCTTGTTTCTGTTACTATCATCTTAAGTGGCCATCTTCTGCATAGTGTCCATAACTCTGTATCAATTGGGCCCCATCTTGGGTTACCCTTTCTATCCTGAACTGCGGGATAACTATCCCAGTGTAAGGTACTTCAAGTCTCTCTTAAGCTCTCTGTTTCAGGACCCAATGCTCCTATTGAGACAACCCCTATAGGACGTAGGTTTCCTCTTTGATAGCCTGTAGATTTCTGTAGTATCATGGCTACGGAAGCTTACTGGATGGGACACTTTCCCTGACTATAAAACAACAGCCAGGAACAGGGCTGTATCACTATATTAACTATATACTTATACAGTATACTATTTATAAGAGAACATAATTACACAATCAACAGTGAGCCTCCTCCAAAATCACTCCCAGGAACCTAACGATATATATCCCCATGGTGACTTCACTGGTCCCATGTATTACTGGCAAAATAGTACAAAATGGCGATGACGTCCAAATAAGTTAGGATATTGTCAAAGACGGTTGCATAGTATCCTGTTTCTGAGTGGGATCCTTCTGTTTGATTGTGATGTTAACCCATCCCCAAGTCTCTCAGCTCCCTTAGCTTTGCTGCCAGTTTTTTATCCAGACAAAAATCACCTTGTCGGCCATCTTAACTCCAAGTATTATGTCCTAACATGCTATTTACATGTGTTCTTCCATCTTAACACTGATGTCAGACATTATCTCCTTATGTGCATATATGTGGAACTCAAGCTTATTATCGGAAATGGCTAAATCAGCTATCCCAACAGCTGTCGACTGTAACTCAAATGTCACCAGCAGGGCCCCTATCGCAGACAACCCAAATCAGCTGCGATCCCATTATAATGCTAGCATTTATCTTTTGGCATTATCCCATGTAAGAAGATCTTCAGAACGCATTCTAGTGTCAGAATAAATGAGACACATTTCCTTTTCTTCCTAAGATATCCTTTCAACAATTGTCCTATAATCATCAATCGAATCCTAATTTTAAAGGGAAATACCATTTCTTACACTCATGGTAATGGTATTTATGGGTCATGGGTTAAACATTGCTGACTGATTATTTGTAAGCGGGCAAGGATAAATAAATACTTAACATCCTCATCAAAGAGCCAACAAGGAAATGGGATGAAAGAATAATTGTAGTTGACATGCAGTAAGATATCAAGAGGCAGAAGATGTGGAAACCAAGAAGACAATGGCCGAAGACTCAATTTAACTTTTAAAAACAGCTTTCATATATATATATATATATATTAAATGCTCAAGCTTGATTTGCTATTAGTTCATGTTGAGCCAAAATTGTACGTCACCATAAACCCTTATGGTGCTCTAATGTCCAGAGTGATCACAAGGTCCTAACCTACCCAGTGATCCATGAACGGATGTTCCTCTTCCATTGCAGTTGCAGCAATGACCAGGGTTTCCGCCTTCTGATAAATAATAACCTAGAGACTTTTTTTTTTTAAAATGTACATTTTTTATTTATATATTTCTTCTCTTACCTTCTCCGGCAGCATCTCCCCCTGCATTCTACAATCAAAATGGCTCTGCAACGTCAAATGGCGTCTTGTTGCCATGACAGCAGGACGTCACGTCACATTACGGCACCATGAGACGTCACGTAGTCATATCAATGCAACGCCATTTGACATCGCTGAGCTATTTTGACAGGAGTATGCAGGGGGAGATGCCGCCCAAGTCCGTGACGACTCCTGGGTCAGACCGCTGAGGCACGCTCCACCACATCCGTCCTCCTCTGCTGCCCTGCTTCCAGTTTGCTCCCGCTGATGGTCCAACTCTTCTGCCACCCTTTGCCCGGAAATTCTACATCAAAACCCGTAGCCCAGGGATATGTATCCCGAAACCGTAGTTTCCGGGTCAAAGTCGTAGTGGTGGCAACTCTGGCCATGACTCTTAGAGCTTTGGTGCAAATTCTATAGATAGCCCAAGGACCACATGCTGATCCTTCTAATCCCCAGCACAAGGGTGCTGTAACTGGACAAACATTATGAATGTAGCTGATAAAGTATTTATACAATAAAATCCCCATTATCTATCAGAGAAAATGAACCACCAATATGGGACCAAACTCAGGCTTTAGGGGATTTGCTTTGGATTTATATAGAAAATATCACGGAATATAACTGAAATAAGAGGAGGTCTCCTACAGTATGTTGTGTGAGGCCTGATGAAGTTAGTATGTTTGGCACAGCTGTCACAATAAAGGGATTTGTATGAGTGAGGTTTGGGGACTAAAATATGACATTTTAATTTAAAAAAAAGAGTGAGCCCAAGTCTATGAAATCCATTCACTACAATGTGACAGCTACCAATTGATTTCTAAAAACTCGGCACACTAATTGGACTCGTGGCTCGCAAACAAAACTGTGACATTTTAGCCAGAACTAATCAAATCAATATTGTCAATGCTTTTGTACATCTATTCTAACCCAACTCGGGCCTCCATGGCAACAAAAGGGTTTAGTTTATTTGGTGACACTTGTGGTGTATAAGAATATTGTTCAATGTATTACTTCTCCCAAAGATCCTTATGACCATCTTCTATACTTCAGACACGGATTTAAAGTAAGTTGCTAAATACAGAATATGCTGCTTTTAAAATCTGTATTATGACATGGCATCTCACATCGGATATTGATCTTGCTTACATTTAAACGGTACAGGTTCAACATTACAATAAACTGTGCTCCAGAACATCTTTGGTAGAGTCTGTAATTATAAAAGGGAAGGGCAGTGAGAACAGCGCTAATGCTAAAAATAAAAATAGTAACACATGGGTGACTAACATAGATTATACACACTTTAAATGTTAAAGTGGGGGCAGCCAAGAAAAGAGGTTCACACAAACCAATACAGACAGTAAAAACAAAAAAAAAATCCGGCGCCTCCAAAAGAAAATATAAATATAGCCTGACCAAATATTAAGTCCAATATGGCTGAGATGAAATCCGAAGTAAAATCTTCAATGAGGTCTCATGGAAAGACAGACAAACAAATAAGACAAAAGAAAAAAAGAGAAAATGATCATAGTGCAACTAAAAACAACTTAAACAAAATATCACTGATATGATTGACAAGAGAATAATTACAAATTTAATGCAAATGAATAAAATATAATAAAAAACAACAAACACTTGAATGTTGGGCTGGAGACACTAATAAAGCAATGACATCCGGTAGGGATAAAATTGAAACCCTACTTACAGCAAAGCTGATAGGTACACGCCCGTAGCACAATGTCCTGGACTTAGAACCAAAGCCTGGTAGGTAGTTGGTGTTAGACAGTCTCTAGAGATCCACGATGCCGGGGACTGCCGCTGCTGACACACTCACAGACGTCCTGATGTGTGGGGGGTGCCACAGGTGAAGACCTGGACCCGATGCTGCCGAGGGAATCACCGAGGTACTACACGCAGACCGGAGGTCTCGCGAGGACACGGTGACGTCACCACGCAGCGCAAAGGCAGGGGAAGTAACCGGACGAAAACCGGGGAACTCAGAGAGCTCAGGCTAGGTGAAGGGAGGACAAAAGGGCTACCGGGGGAGAATGTCAAAGTCTCCGCCAAATTAAAACCACCCTACGCATTTCGTGACGTCAGTCACTTCATCAGGGGCAGGATGGGAGTGTAAAATGCTAGCATATTTATACTAAAGCCTGAGCTCTCTGAGTTCCCCGGTCTTCGTCCGGTTACTCCCCCTGCCTTTGCGCAGCGTGGTTCCTACCGGATGTCATTGCTTTATTAGTGTCTCCAGCCCAACATTCAAGTGTTTGTTGTTTTTTATTATATTTTATTCATTTGCATTAAATTTGTAATTATTCTCTTGTCAATCATATCAGTGATATTTTGTTTAAGTTGTTTTTAGTTGCACTATGATCTTTTTCTCTTTTTTTCTTGTTTTTTTTTTAGTCTTATTTGTTTGTCTGTCTTTCCATGAGACTTCATTGAAGATTCTACTTCGGATTTCATCTCAGCCATATTGGACTTTACATTTGGTCTGGCTATATTTATATTTTCTTTTGGAAGCGCCAGATTTTTTTTTGTTTTTGTTTTTAGAGTCTGTAATTATGACATACCTCTGCCTAATTACATAATTACTCTCCTACTAATTAAAATAAAGGAAGAGTACCTAATCCCTTCGGGTCTGAAAAATAAATACATTAATAATAATAATGATAATGTATGTAACACATGTTTCCCCACACCCTGGGAGATGTCACTGCTACACGGTGTGGTGTGGTGTGGTGCATACCTGCTGGCTCACAGTAGATCTGAGCTTCCCGCGGTTGTTGTAGGGGAGAACAGAACAGGCTTCTGGGGCAGTAACTGATTCGTACTCACGGTGACAGCACCACCATCTCTTGCAGGCCCCAGGGATGTGGGGGACAATCACTACAAGAGAACTTCTTTGCCCTTCCCCCTGATAGATTGCAGTCTCAGACAGGAAGGTATAGATGAACACGATCACACGTTATTGAACACACTGCAGATGGTCCAGTATAAAATTGGAGGTAAAAACGGACACCTATGTGTCCAGTATTACCATTATAACTTGAGATGGGGGGCTGGCAGCGCAAGCGCGAGGGCGTACGGAAAGCGGCGAGCGCGTGGGCGGAAGCGCGAGCGGCTGGAAAGCGGCCAGCGGCACGGCTGGAAGGCAGCCTTTGCTGAGGCTGGAGCGGACGGTGACCCGGCACAGTCAGGACTGTCCTGACTGGAGGAGAGAACTGCCAGTCGAAGGACAGCGGGGCGGAGCACACACCCGAGCAGCCCAGAGTCAGGTCCTGTGATGTCTGCGTCCTGCAGGAAATAAGGTAAGGACACAATATGGGGGGGGGGAGATATGATGATGGGGGGGCAGGGTGAGATGATGGGGGGGCAGGGTGAGATGATGGGAGGGGAAGGGTGAGATGATGAGGGGGGGCAGTGTGAGATGATAAGGGGGGGCAGGGTGAGATGATAAGGGGGGGCAGAGTGAGATGATAAGGGGGGGCAGGGTGAGATGATAAGGGGGGGCATGGTGAGATGATAAGGGGGGGCATGGTGAGATGATAAGGGGGGCAGGGTGAGATGATAAGGGGGGGCAGAGTGAGAAGATAAGGGGGGCAGGGTGAGATGATAAGCGGGGGGCAGGGTGAGATGATAAGGGGGGCAGGTTGAGATGATAAGGGGGGGCAGGGTGAGATAAGGAGGGGCAGGGTGATATGATAAGGGGGGGGCAGGGTAAGTTGATAAGGGGTGGCAGTGCCTCAACCTATGAGGATCCCAGTGTAAGCAGGAAGACTTCTCATAAGACACAATAATTACTATACAACCTGGTCAAATATAACTGCTTTACTGTAGAACAGTATAACAAACGATAACAATAATCACATCAATAGAATACAATGCATTAACATCAATGGTGATCCCCGAAGTACTGAGGGTACTGTGGCACCAATACCCCTGGTGTCCTGTCCCAACAAGTCCCACCCAAATGTGAGGTAGCGCTACCCCTGTGTGATCCATTGGTGCATGTGTATACCTTCCTGGGCACTCCTGTACCCAGGTGCAGCAAGGAACAGTCAGTTCCACGAAGCAGGGCCTCCGACACCAATCCCCTCACTCTTTAGGGTCCTGATCCTCCTCACAAGGTGAGCTCCAGCAGGAGGGTCTCACCTAAATGTCTCAGGGTCCTGTGGCCTGGTCCTAGGCCGCAGGACACCGTGTGGCCGTCCAGTCACCAATGCCTCAGCACTACCACTATATCAAGGGGAAGAGTCCCTATCTGGGGCCTTCCCTGCAACACTCTGCTGGGGTGGCTCAGGGCCTAGCTGAGGCCTAAGGGGCAAGGCCTAGTCCAGGAGACACGGCTCCCTGGAATCTACTTTCTCCCTTGGTATCTCCGTCAGGAATCATCACACTGGCTCCTTGTACCAGAGGATATCCTTTCCTTTCAGGCTGCTTCAATCCCATTGACTGGGACAGCCCACTTGATTTCCCTTCCCCCCCAAGGATTCTGGGACATGTAGTCCCGCAATACTCTATGCGGAGCCATTCCAAGATGGTCGCTGCACTTTTCCTGCAAAGCATGCTGCGGATTGTAGTCCTGCAAAGCCCTTCCAGGCAATTTAAGATGGCCACCGCGCTGATTGCCACTGCACATGGGCCGAGCTCCGGAATGACCGCCATGCTGTTCTTTCTGTTCGCGCGGGGTCCCGTAGCGCAACTGGCCAGTTCCCCGCACCGGGGGTCAATTAATAAATATTAGTAGTACAAATGTAGTTACAGCAATTCTCACCAGGTACTTCATAGCACCAGCAAATAAGCGATATGTTAGCGCGCACGGATTCACATGTATACTGTATATATCGTTTTGCAATATAGATCCTTTTTGATTGATAAACAATTGTATATTGTAAAATTTCCATTTTTAATGTGTACATGGTATAATTGTTTGGACACATGTTAGCCAATAATTTTAATATATATATATATATATATATATATATATATATATATATATATATATATTTCCATTTTTATGAGAATATTGTCACGTGTTCCTGTTCTATCAGGTACATTAATTTTCCAGTTCCATGTTTCTATGTGGTTTATAAATAGAAGTTAGAATATATCTATTTTCAGAATCACTTTGTTGCTAGTACAACTACTGTTATATTGTCAATGTGATCGTATAAATAAGTATACACTCGTAACGAGTGGTATAATTACTGTTTATTATGCACAGTGTGTCTTATCCCTTTGAATATGTACTTTGAATATGTACTCTTATTAGGGACGGTGTTGGTTTCTACATAATCAGTTCAGATGAACATTGTTTCTTAATGAAAATGCGGACACTGATTGATCTATGTACAGTATAGACTAATCATATGTAGCCCCCTCACTATTCCCCCCAGCCTGGCACATAAGTCCTGGTAAGAGCAGGCAGTGCTAGGGTTAATAGTTAGCTAGTGAGATCTCCTCCCCTCAGTTGCTAAAGTGTAACAGTTTTACAGGCACAAGTCTGGGATTGTGGAGTTGCAAGGAGAGGGGGAGGGAAAGTTGGTCCCCTCCTGCTGTGTGTTATAGTGTGGGTTCTTCAAAAGGCAGGAGACTTTCCCTTCACCTAGAGAAGAGCAGGTTCATTCCTCCCCTTGGGGGTGAGGACCAGGGGCAGCTAAGGGAAGACTGCCTGGGAACCCATCTCCTGGGAGGCACAGTCAAGACCAAAAGAATAGAAGTAAGCCCTTCCTGAGTGATATTCAGGCTGAAGCAGTATTTTGGGATGGAAGTGTGCTAGGAGCTAGGCAGCCCAAAAGATTTGTGGTGGACTAGAGGCAAAGGCTGACCCAGAAGTACTTACCTAAATGGGAAGGGGCATTGAGGGAACTTGCCCTGAAGAGAGCATTATACAGGGAACCTGTCTAATGAAGTAGTGTGCTCTATATGATAATAATTGATCCAGTGCAATCCTGGAGCTGTTGTGTCTGTCAATAAAATACGTGTAAGTTGCAAAAGATCTTGGCGCCCTATTTCTTGTCTTTCCAACCACCAACTACCCTCCATTACAGCCAAGGCCTGAACCCACCAGAGGGAACCCTGAGATCACAGGTAACTGACTGAGGAGCTAGAACTCTAATCCTATCGGGAGCGGGGCAGAACCCTGTTCACACATGTACACCCTATCCTCTGCTGCCAGGGGGGTATAGGGGTGTTACACATAGAAGACCAAAAATGTGAAGAACAATCAGGGCTGTACCTGTAACGAGTGCTCACCACAAACAAAACGGGACTGCAAGGCTGAGGTGGGGATGTTGGTAACCACCGACCTACAACCGGGCAGCCACGTCCAGAGTGCAGAGTGGTAGTCGTGTAGCTGGGTCAGGGTAGGAGAAGTCAGAAGGGTCGAGGTACTTGCCGTGGTCTAGGATTGGAGAGATCGGATAGTCGTTTTGCGGTGCCGGGATCTAGAATGTAGAAGTCCAAATGCACGCCGAGGTCAAGGGTCAGAGAGGCGGAGGTCCAGATACAGGCCGAGGTCAAAACAGAAACAGGATAAGCAAGACACGAAAGCAACAGGGCAGCAGGGTGTTTGAGGCAAAGACTAGTACACATACAGAGGTTTATGCTCAGCCAGTTAGCAGCAGGGCTGGCTGAGCATTTAAAGGACAGGCAGCCAATGGTAGGGCAGCACACAGCTGCAGGGTAATGAACGAGAACTGCCCCTAGACATATTCATTCCACTGATAAACAGAGGCGGGGAGAAGTGCAGGTGTGGAATAATTGCTGATGCAATTAACCCCTCGTGTGCCCAAGGTAGCGCCAAGCCTGCGCATAGCTTGCGTGCGGTGCGCATCACCCGTGACATCATGAGGACGAAGCCTGAGCGAGGTCCGTGCGATGTCCCCCAGCCTGACAGAGCTGGGCGTGCTAGGCGCTTCGTCACGGGACGCTTCATGGGGGCGGAGCTTAAGCGCGGGGCGTGAGGTGTCCCTCAGCCTGGTAGTGCGGCGTGCGTCACCTGTCTCGTCACGGGGGGCGGGACTGACGGACAATCCTCACAGTACCTAAAACAGTTTAAATAGCAGCCAGGAAATGATATTCTGCAGCACCCCTGAGGAAGGGACAGTCTTAAAATGCATAGGGTTAACTTGGAATATTCTCTGGGATCCCGCAGCTGAGAGCAGTGACGTCATTTGGAGAATCCGGCCGGTGACGCGACCGGAGAGGACGAGCGGAGCAGCTGATCAGTGCAGTCATAGAAACAAGCCTGGGATCCATAACAGGACGAGATTTCCATGTACTAGGCGCATGTCCTAGCTACTTCTATTTCCAACTGCATATATCTCCGACAATACTGCTACAAGTTTTTGAGGAAGTCCCACCAGCAGAGCTGATTTTTACGGGCACTCACCTTGGCGGGTTTGATTCATAGACTATTTGTTTCACATTAACTGTCCATGCACCATAAAAACTCCTTTTTCACAAGCATTTTACCTTCTGGTTTCCCAAGAAAACCAGCCAGACTTTTTAGGCAGCTTATGGACTCAAAGTTCAATTGAGCAATTTGACTGTTAACATTCATTGTATAAATATTGCATATATGTGCATACTCCAATCACGTGGCACTATAATTAACCTAACAGTATAACGAGCGCTTAGACACCAATATCCACCCTATGAAAAGAATATGTACTGAAACATCAGGAGTTTTTTTACCTTTTTTCTGGACTTTATCTCTACTATATTCTGAAATTTTAGTATCAAGTTGTTTCTTAAGTGTGACTATCACTTTCCTGTACTGTAGAATGGTCTGTAATATAAGCTCTAATCTAACAATTGGGTGTGTACCTCTACAAGGTCTTTTTGTATAGTTTTGTTAAAATTATGAGATCCAAAGAACATTTATGAAGAATACCCTCCCATCTATCGCAGTACTTCTTTTGGTCTGCGAAGAAAGTCGGTCTCACATTACATCTATGATCCATTGGGATCCGATAAGACTGCAATACTCAGCTAAAGTGCTCACATGTAATTCAAGGTTGGTGTTGTGTCTAAGAGTCCTTTTCACGAACCCTAGGGACAGGTCCTCCTTCTCTTACTGTGCACCCCAAAACTGGAGCAACCTACCGGAGACTCTCACATCCTCCACAAGTCTAAGTTCTTTCAAAACTAAAGCTGTCTCACATTTTAATCTGACCTGTTACTGTTACATACGCCTATAACATATATTATCTCTTACAGTGCACGCTATGTCTTGTATATAATGTATAACTCTGCTCACTTAATGTAACTATGTATTTGTAACCATAACTCTATGCCTAGGAAATGAGAGGTAACTCTCAATGTATTACTTCCTGGTAAAACATTTTATAAATAAATAAATATCTGGTGTGTGGTCCTCAGCCAGAAACCTCCTAGAGCCAGTACATAAGGCTTCGTCCCCGGTGGCTGTGGCTGCACGCGAGATGGCGTGTGAGCGGCTCACACAATGTATGGCCCTCTATGGGGCCGGCCCCAGTAGCTGCCTGTACGCGCCTGCACAATGCTCGATGCGCGACCACCTTTGCCAAAAGACAAGAATGTTGCCGAGCAATAGCCACATCACGGCGGCGGTTCAATGAGGGCGAACATTAAGGAAGCAGGATAATGGAAAGACATCAGACTTCTCTAATGCGTCACCCAGCCTGCTTCCAGACGAGTGACCACCAAGAATGACCAACGGCAGGCTGCTGTTCAGAAGTGCGAATCATCCCATGGGGGCTGTCCATAGGTGCTGAACCAAAGGAGTGTGACCAGTAAATAACTAGCCACCCCCCTCACATAAAGCAACCCAGGTGTACTGTAGCTCCTTGATACAACGTGGGGTCAACGTGTCCTTTCTTCCCCAGTTTGAGTTTATACATACAGTAGCCTCTACTTGATATTTAGCTTTGTCGTTTTTCTGTGTTCCATTTTCTTCTGCGCATTTCTCCATGGCTATGCCCTTGTGTGTGTGTAAGTATCCTGTTATATCTTTTCTCTCTTTTTGTTGCTTTTGTTTCATATAGTTTTTTTTTCTCCAGATTTACTGTTTGGAGTTTCTGCTTTTTCTTTTGTTTTGTGGGAGATTTATTTTTTGATATCACATGTTCGATTCAAATGGGATGTTTTATTGCATATCCTTTTGACATTACTTTTTTGGGGACCCATTCTAGTCCCAGTATATAGTACCTTTCTCTGGTTTGAGTACGGAGAACTCAATTGATTATTCACGGTAGTTTTTAGGAATTGGGGATTCCTATGAATCCTTGTGCACATGTTCTTTGCTTTGTTGCCTTTCAGGATTTTTCTTTTGAGTGATGCTGTGTGTAAATTATATATTTCGGACATTTGTCACCCTTTGTTCTCTTGGGTGAATGGACTCCTTTTGGTATTTTTATTTAATACCCACTTCTTACGGGCCAATAATAAACCATGACGGATGACGTAATAGAGTTTTCAGTGTTTCCGATTAAAAATGGCGAGATTGCTTGCCAGTGCAGCAAACTAACTGTCTTTCAAAGGCAAAATCAGAAGTGTGCAGTCAAATTGAGCGCCTTGTGCTGTGTTGTTAAATTAACCTACCAGAAACATTTCGATATATGTAGAACTCAATAGAATATGGGGAATATCGCATTATCAAAGCAATGCGCAACGCAGGAGATTTAAAGTTTCCCCCGGAAAGGATGCTACTGGCCGCACCATCCCAGGTAAGTACCCCAGAAACCAAGAGGATCCCGACGGCAGCTTCCCAGGTAAGTACCCCAGAAACCAAGAGGATCCCGGCGGCAGCTTCCCATGGGGGGGGGGGGGGAGAATGGGGGGGATAGGGGTGGGAGAGAGAATGGGAGGAAAGGGGTGGGGGGAGAGAATGGGGGGAAAGGGGTGGGGGAGAGAATGGGGAGAAAGGGGTGGGGGAGAGAATGGGGGGAAAGGGGTGGAAGAGAGAATGGGAGGAAAGGGGTGGGGGGGGGAGAATGGGGGGGAAGGGGTGGGGGAGAAAATGGGGGGAAAGGGGTGGGGGATAGAATGGGGGGAAAGGGGTGGGGGAGAGAATGGAGGGAAAGGGGTGGGGGAGAGAATGGGGGGAAATGGGTGGGGGGAGAGAATGGAGAGGAAGGGGTGGGGGGAGAGAATGGAGAGGAAGGGGTGGGGGAGAGAATGGGGAAAAGGGATGGGGAGAGAGATTTTGGGGAAAGGGGTGGGGCGAGAGAATGGGGGGAAAGGGGTGGGGGAGAGAATGGGGGGAAAGGGGTGGGGGAGAGAATGGGGGGAAAGGGGTGGGAGAGAGAATGTGGGGAAAGGGAGTGGGGGGGAAAGGGGTGGGGGAGAGAATGGGGGCAAAGGGGTGGGAGAGAGAATGGGGGGAAAGGGGTGTGGGAGAGAATGGGGGGAAAGTGGTGGGGGAGAGAATGGGGGAAGGGGGTGGGAGAGAATGAGGGGGAAAGGGGTGGGAGAGAATGGGGGGGAAAGGGGTGGGAGAGAATGGGGGGAAAGGGGTGAAAGAATTGGGGGAAAGGGGTGGGTGAGAGAATGGGGGAAAGGGGTGGGAGAGAGAATGGGGGGAAAGGGGTGGAAGAATAGGATGAAAGGGGTGGTTGAGAGAATGGGGGAAAGGGGTGGTTGAGAGAATGGGGGGAAAGGGTGGGAGAGAGAATGGGGGGGAAAGGGGTGGGTGAAATAATGGGGGGAAAGGGGTGGGTGAAATAATGGGGGGAAAAGGTGGGTGAAATAATGGGGGGAAAGGGTGGGAGAAAGAATGGGGGAAAGGGGTGGGTGAGAGATGGGGGGGGGAAAGGGGTGGGTGAGAGAATGAGGGGAAAGGGGTGGGTGAGAGAATGGGGGAAAGGGGTGGGAGAGAGAATGGGGGGAAAGGGGTGGGAGAGAGAATGGGGGGGAAAGGGTGGGAGAGAGAATGGGGGGAAAGGGGTGGGTAAAATAATGGGGGGAAAGGGGTGGGTGATATAATGGGGGGAAAGGGGTGGGTGATAAAATGGGGGGAAAGGGGTGGGTGAAATAATGGGGGGAAAGGGGTGGGTGAAATAATGGGGGGGAATGGGTGGGAGAAAGAATGGGGGAAAGGGGTGGGTTTGAGAATAGGGGAAAGGGGTGGGAGAGAGAATGGGGGGAAAGGGAATGGGGGGGAGGGGTGGGAGAGAATGGGGGAAGGGGGTGGGAGAGAATGGGAGGGAAAGGGGTGGGAGAGAATGGGGGGAAAGTGGTGGGAGAGAATGGGGGGAAAGGGGTGGGAGAGAATGGGGGAAGGGGGTGGGAGAGAATGGGAGGGAAAGGGGTGGGAGAGAATGGGAGGGAAAGGGGTGGGAGAGAATGGGGGGAAAGGGGTGGGAGAGAATGGGGGGGAAAGGGGTGGAAGAATGGGGGAAAGGGGTGGGTGAGAGAATGGGGGAAAGGGGTGGGAGAGAGAATGGGGGGAAAGAGGTGGAAGAATAGGGGGAAAGGGGTGGTTGAGAGAATGGGGGAAAGGGGTGGGAGAGAGAATGGGGGAAAGGGGTGGTTGAGAGAATGGGGGGAAAGGGTGGGAGAGAGAACGGGGGAGAAAGGGGTGGGTGAAATAATGGGGGGAAAGGGGTGGGTGAAATAATGGGGGGGAAAGGTGGGTGAAATAATGGGGGGAAAGGGTGGGAGAAAGAATGGGGGAAAGGGGTGGGTGAGAGATGGGGGGGGGAAAGGGGTGGGTGAGAGAATGAGGGGAAAGGGGTGGGTGAGAGAATGGGGGAAAGGGGTGGGAGAGAGAATGGGGGGAAAGGGGTGGGAGAATGGGGGGAAAGGGGTGGGAGAGAGAATGGGGGGAAAGGGGTGGGAGAGAGAATGGGGGGAAAATGGTGGGTTTGAGAATAGGGGGAAAGGAGTGGGAGAGAGAATGGGGGGAAAGGGAATGGGGGGGGGGAGGGGGAGAGAGAATGGGGGGAAAGGGGTGGGGGGAGAGAATGGGGGGAAAGGGGTGGGGGAGAGAATGGGGGGAAAAGGGTGGGGGAGAGAATGGGGGGAAAGGGTGGGAGAGAGAATGGGGGGGGGTGAAATAATGGGGGGAAAGGGGTGGGAGAGAGAATGGGGGGAAAGGGGTGGGAGAAAGAATGGGGGAAAGGGGTGGGAGAGAGAATGGGGGGTATAATGAAAGTTCCGTGTGGGGAAGGACGGGGCGCCAGGGTGAAGGTTCCCCCTGGGCACAAGCCCATGTGTAAATGTACAGACAGTGTGTCAGTGTGTTCTGGTTTCGTGTATTTTCTGACACTATCCGATCCCGAACCCTGAGGCGAAGTGGGGGAGGGCTGGGGGGCCGTTTCTATGGTAACCAAGCGAAGCTATCTTCGGCTGCGCTTGCTCAGGAACGTACGGAGAGGGGGGGATGCTGACCAATCCGGAGGCTGCGAGCCCAGCGCGTGCTTGCTGGTTTTAGTGAGCGCGAGCATTATCTCGCGCCCCCCCCCCCCACCTTCCAAATCCCCATTCCTGTCAGCGCCAGGCGCGCGCGCGGCTACTCAACGGCATCCACCCCTCCCTGCACACGTGACCCCGACCACTCGCCCCCCTCCCCCCCGAAGCGCCGGAGGGAGCGCTGCTCGGTGTCTGCATCATACCGGCACAGCCGCCGTCTCCGGGGCGGCAATCTCGCGAGCTGGTGCAGGTAACGGGACCGCAAGATGGGGCGCAACCCTAACGGTGCGCAGGAAACGGGGGTGGACTGGGCGTGACTCTTGCGGGTCTGTGTGCTGATCACGTGCCCCTCATTCTCCGTGACTAACGGTGTCTGTGCCTCCCCTTCTCTGTGCCTCCCCCCCCCCGCTGTCTGTGCCTCCCCCCTGCTGTCTTTGTCTCCCCCCCCGCTGTCTGTACCTCCCCCCCGCTGTCTGTGCCTCCCCCCCCGCTGTCTGTGCCTCCCCCCCCCGCTGTCTGTGCCTCCCCCCCCCGCTGTCTGTGCCTCCCCCCCCCCGCTGTCTGTGCCTCCCCCCCCTGCTGTCTGTGCCTCCCCCCCCGCTGTCTGTGCCTCCCCCCCCCGCTGTCTGTGCCTCCCCCCCCCGCTGTCTGTGCCTCCCCCCCCGCTGTCTGTGCCTCCCCCCGCTGTCTGTGCCTCCCCCCTGCTGTCTTTGTCTCCCCCCCCCGCTGTCTGTGCCTCCCCCCCGCTGTCTGTGCCTCCCCCCCCCGCTGTCTGTGCCTCCCCCCCCGCTGTCTGTGCCTCCCCCCCCGCTGTCAGTGCCTCCCCCCCCGCTGTCTGTGCCTCCCCCCCCGCTGTCTGTGCCTCCCCCCCGCTGTCTGTGCCTCCCCCCCGCTGTCTGTGCCCCCCCCCCCGCTGTCTGTGCCTCCCCCCCCCGCTGTCTGTGCCTCCCCCCCCGCTGTCTGTACTGTCTGTGCCCCCCCCCGCTGTCTGTGCCTCCCCCCCGCTGTCTGTGCCTCCCCCCCCGCTGTCTGTGCCTCCCCCCCCGCTGTCTGTGCCTCCCCCCCGCTGTCTGTGCCTCCCCCCCGCTGTCTGTGCCTCCCCCCCGCTGTCTGTGCCTCCCCCCGCTGTCTGTGCCTCCCCCACCGCTGTCTGTGCCTCCCCCCCGCTGTCTGTGCCTCCCCCCCGCTGTCTGTGCCTCCCCCCCTGCTGTCTGTGCCTCCCCCCCGCTGTCTGTGCCTCCCCCCCCGCTGTCTGTGCCTCCCCCCCCGCTGTCTGTGCCTCCTCCCCGCTGTCTGTGCCTCCCCCCCCGCTGTCTGTGCCTCCCCCCCCGCTGTCTGTGCCTCCCCCCCCGCTGTCTGTGCCTCCCCCCCGCTGTCTGTGCCTCCCCCCTGCTGTCTGTGCCTCCCCCCGCTGTCTGGGCCTCCCCCCGCTGTCTGGGCCCTCCCTCCCCCCGCTGTCTGGGCCTCCCTCCCCCCGCTGTCTGGGCCTCCCTCCCCCCGCTGTCTGGGCCTCCCTCCCCCCGCTGTCTGGGCCTCCCTCCCCCGCTGTCTGGGCCTCCCTCCCCCCGCTGTCTGGGCCTCCCCCCCCCCGCTGTCTGGGCCTCCCTCCCCCCGCTGTCTGGGCCTCCCTCCCCCCGCTGTCTGGGCCTCCCCCCCCCCGCTGTCTGGGCCTCCCTCCCCCCGCTGTCTGGGCCTCCCTCCCCCCGCTGTCTGGGCCTCCCTCCCCCCGCTGTCTGGGCCTCCCTCCCCCCGCTGTCTGGGCCTCCCTCCCACCGCTGTCTGGGCCTCCCTCCCCCCGCTGTCTGGGCCTCCCTCCCCCCGCTGTCTGGGCCTCCCTCCCCCCGCTGTCTGGGCCTCCCTCCCCCCTCTGTCTGTGCCTCACCTCTGTCTGTGCCTCCCCTCACCTCTGTCTGTGCCCCCCCTCCCCTCTGTCTGTGCCCCCCCTCCCCTCTGTCTGTGCCCCCCCTCCCCTCTGTCTGTGCCCCCGCCCGGATTTGACAATTAAACGCTGTAAAGTCGCGATTATAATGCATGCTAGTGACCGCATGATGTCGCGCGCATGCGAAACATGCACAGGAGGCGACAGGGAGGCGTGACGGGAGTCGTGGCCATGACGTCACGTAAGCACTTCACCCTCATTGGCTGAACCGCGGCTGCCACGCTCAAAAAACAAATTTATTTGTCTCCTCACCAGTCTGTCGCTCCGTAGCTCGAGGTGGCGCGCACTATGTGCACCTTCATTGAGACACGTGTATTTGTTCCAGCTGCGCGCACCGTAGCCAGCACTATAATCGCAGCCTAAGTAATGAGCACTGTCCCGCTGTGTACAAACCGCTGATGCCAAAGTACCCATAGCACTGCTTTCAGGAGCAAGGCTTGCAGGAGTGAGCTAATGTAACCAATCTCCTGGTTCTGCTCTTACTGTAAACAAGGTTATATAGTGATGGGCTCTTAAGATTGTCATTACAAAGTTGTCTTATACATTCAAATAAACTCCATAAATCACATGAAATAGCAGAGTTTTCTAGATCATTAGCTGTGTAAGCATCTATAATAGGGCTACTATTAACCACCAGCCAGTCTTCAACTGAATGCTTGTTATCGCTATAGCAGCAGGTAATCTAACTGAATATACAATATTCCTGGTTTCATGGATAGAACTGTTTTGCAACATCCATAGGTGGCTACTGAGCTCAATTTAAGGTACAATCTGTCACAGGAGACCAGACATTTACACCTTTTTACCAGGATCATACATTGAGCAAAACAGGAAAAGTGAAATAAATTGTAAATTGTAAATTGTAAATTAATTAACAGGAAAAGACATACACACAATGATACACAAACTACATAAGAGACACACTTAAGCCAGGACCCCGGGGCGCTGCAGGGACAAGAGCCCTCCCCTCAATGGGGCCGGGCCTGCTGCGAGGGGGGGCGCCACGCACCGAGTTTTTCAGAAACACCTGAAAATGGAGATGGCGATGGAGCGCTAGGCCACGCCCCCTGGCGGTTCAGCCTATGACGGCGAACCTGCTGGGTGATGTTATGGCCGCGCCCCCGTCACGCCCCCTGTATTTTCCCTGCAGACCGGGGAATTCAGCGGCATGCGCCGCCAGCCTCGCGGGCGCGCGTGCAGCGGAGGCACTGGGGCTGCAGCCTTACTTGGGACCTGGGGTAAAAAACTAGACTTTCCTAGCTAAATTGCACTCTAAACAAGAGTCTTTCTTTGACCGGGACTTAGCCCGAAATGTCCTGGAACTCAAATCGGCATGAAATTCCACACGCCACCGCGCCCTTCTCTCCGGAGCTCTTGCTTTTGCTTGACCAGGACTTAGCTCCAAATGTCCTGGAACAAAAATCGGCTTGCAATCAATCCCAGCCACAACTGCTACGTTCGTTTCTGAGAACTTGCGTGCAAAAAGCTGCACTTAGAAAATATTCCAGGTTGGTTTTCTGGAACCGGCGCCTTGCTATTCGCGCAAGAGCATCTTTTTCCACATTCATAAACCCCACCGCTGTTTTGGTGTTTGAATCTCCCGGGTGATTGCCTGAGAGGATTCTTATAGTATTTTGGAGTTCATTCACAAAATACTGCAGCCAATCACAGCGTGGGAACTTTTTTACCAGCCAATCAATGATGCCGGTACTGTGAAGCTGGGCACGCGGGGATTCTGAATCTGCCAAGGGACATGCACGAGATTGCCACCTTGTCTCTTGCTATTCAGATGTCACCTGCTGGGTCCAAGTGTGGTGGGGTAAATGGTAGTCCGGACGACTTCCATTCATCCCAGGACATGGGTACTTGAGCCCTTCCCTCCTGCCCAAATGGTCTTCACACCTCAGGCATCCTCTGTGGCTTTCATGTCCGATGTCTGAGCAGACTCACTGGCACCAAGTTGGTAGCCCAGTAGCTCGCTCAGAACATTGGATCTGAAAGTGCCAGCTCATAATACCGTGCACAACAGTACATTTTATACCTAAACACAATGTTAATAAAAATATACCTTTACATGTCCTAAGTCTCTGCGTATGGGGAGTAGAATAAAAAGCTGCATTTTATTTTCTATTAGCCTATATTCCCCACACACTATCAAATAGACTTAGACTGGACTTTAAAAATCCCCTCAACCTTATATGGTTGGAGCACCCCAGAACTTCTATACAGGTTCTGATGATCTGGGCATTATCTTGGTATCCCCATTAACCTAGGGACCCTTCATAGTTACCGGGACACTGTGCATCCCTATGCCCCATTTACCTTTCTGGGCTGTGCTGAAGCAGGGAACCCTAGGTGAGTCGCCAAGCGTTTTCAAGGGGAGATTCTGCCGGGACAATGTGCCTACATGTATCCGAGAACGGTTAGGCTCAAGACCTGACACTTGCACCCCAATACATGGATCTGGGGTAACCGAATGGGCTTAACCTTTGAGAGCCTGGTTATCCCATCACCGTCACACAATACTTAATACCATTGTTTTAATTGGCACAGAATAATAAAATACATTAAAAAAAGCTCCAGTTTCTCAAAAGCACTTTTGTTTCTTTCTTTTATTTATTTGCATATGCAATTATTGAAACTTTTTTTTTTTTTCCAAGCTATGTTTTCACTTTTGCACCTTTTTAAAAACATTCCCAAACACGAGACCTGGAACCCACAGACTTCTGCTGTTGCTCTCACTTGTAAAACTTCAATTGATGAGCGCTTTGCTGCTTCCGCCAGCAACTCGGCTTACTGTGTATTGTGTTACGTGGCTTCCTATGGAACAGTAAGAAGCGGAAATTAGCTTAGTCTTTGTTTGACAGTCTGGGACATGACGCTATTTGGTTCAGTGGTCTCTGGGCTGCGGCAGTCTGTGTGCCTATTTGGGAGCGGAGGCACTGCAAGTCTGATATTTTTCAGTAGTTTTGTAATGGGACATTTTCCCAAAATAGGTAACCGGACACTAGAGTCTTGTGCGTTTTTGAGCTTTCCTTCTGAGAGGCGTAAGATCCTTTTTTCCACTGACTGTTTCCACATTATTCCCATTCAAATGATCACTTCATGGGTCGGTATCCTTCCCCCTAACATTTCTGTCTGTCTGTCTGTCCTCTCTTGATCTCCCTAATTTAAGTCTAGAATTGTTGCTTTCAAATGATTACAGGTGATTTGTATTAAACCTCTTGATCAATGGGTCTTTCTGTTGATTTTGGCAGATCCAGGAATAATAACATATTTCTTATGGCTGCATTATTTTTTTCCCACTGATCTTGTAGAAACAGCTTTTTTTAAAATTGTATTTTTTTTTCAATAGATTTCATTGTGTGTGTTTTTTTTTAATCGTACTTTTTCACGTTTGTTTACTGAAAACAATGCAATCTGTGTCTTTCCCAGAATTGCTTTCCTTTCCCTTGTACAAAAGGAAGTAACATTTATTTTCTATGTGCATCTTTTAGGAAAACATGTTTTAAATGTGAATATTTTGTTTTATTTCAGGCTGCTATGTCACTTATGGATTGTTGTGAATACTTATGAAAAGCAGTAAAGGCACGAACAGCTGCAGCTTTCAAATGCATATCGCTACGGTTTATGCATGTAGCATATTTTACTGTATTCCATTGCAACATCCATAAGAATATTTATGCCATGCAGGATAGTGCCAGTCTTCTTTTTTTTAAAAATAAGCTGTGAAACTGAATTCATAAACTTGCCGTCTCTTTTCAGCCATATTGCGCTCCTGCTCGTACCGGGCTTTCAGGAAACACGTGTGACTGCCTATGTTACTTAACTCTGATTCTTTTCCAGAATATTTTTGAAGTGAAACTTCTTGGGCTGCGCTTATAGTGCTGGCGACGCGGCCGATGACGTCGCCACTAGCGAAAGTTATAATTTGATTTTAAGCGACGTCGCTGGTGACGAGGCCAGTGACGTCACAAAAGAGGGCGGGCCGCGGTCTGGTTTAGAGACAGTCACATGTGGCGACTGTCTCTAAAAAGCAAATAGACCTGGCTTCAAAGTTTTTTGTCGCGACATCGCTCCGTCGTGCTTACTATAAGCGCTTGTGACGGAGTCAATATATTTGTTTCGGAGCGATGTAGCCATCGCCAGCACTATAAGCGCAGCCTTAGCTGGCGGTGGCTCATTGGAAAATCTCATAGGGTAAAATAGGTTTGAGTTGTGACTGCCTATGAAACGGAAGTAGCATATGGCGCAAGTGCAGACTGGGGCAGCAGAACAGGGAGGGGGGGGGGGTTAAGTTCTCTGCACAGACCTCAGACTCGCTCTCCTGCGATCCTGAGAAGGGAGGATGCAGGGCAGCTGCTGCTAGGGGGCTGGGCAGCTCCCTCCATCCTTATTGGCTCCATAACGCTGCGCTTATAGTGACAAAGACGTGATGGTGACGTCGCGGCGGTCGCTGGAAAAATCAAATTGACTTAACTTCCAGCAATCGCGATCAAGTCGTCGCATTTCTTCTACTATAGGCGCACGCCGGCACTATAAGCGCAGCCTTAAATAGCAGCAGCCAATCAGGAGGAGGTAGCAGGAGCCTGGGGGTGGGGGCAAAGAGCACATGGAGAAGAGAGAGGTAAGGTTGTGTGTCGTGTGTTCTGTGTCCTCTGTATTAGTTCTGTTTTATCTTGGTGTCTGTGTGTTTGTGTGTTTTCTCTGGCTGTCCTCTGGGGGCGGGAATGTCAGAGAGGGAGGATGAAGGGAGGGGGTTGTGAGAGGAGATTTATATGTGTGTATAAGTGTATATGTATGTTCTTCAGTACTGGGTGATATTTTTTTATTTTATTATGACTACAATGTCATAGGACAAGCTTTCGAGAGTTCTCCTCTCTTCCTCAGGTCAGCAATACTGGTTTCCAAAGGAGTCAATGCTAAAACAGAGGTTTAGGAGGCAGAAAAAAAAACAGATTTAGATATAGGTGGGAAAGAAATGTCTGTAGACATTTGTAGGGTAATAAAACGGTGAAAAGTAACTGCATGGAGGGGGAAGGGGATGCTGGGGGGGGAGGTGTGGATAAGAACATTTGGAGAGAGGCAGGCAGGATAATTATAAACAATTGTTATAGTGTGTGAGAAACTCCATATCCGCATTAATCCCTCTTGTTTTGGTGTCGGAGTTCAAATATTTTCTGTTCTTGGGTGCGTTTAAACATTCCATGTTTGTGATGTGTGTTGTAGTTGCATTGGAGAACAAAACGGCATATTGAATGGTAGAGGGTGTCAAGTTTGCTAAGGTGGGTTTGGGGTGCTGAGCCATATACTATGTCTCCATAGTCGATAATTGGCATTGGTATCTGCTGTGCGATACACTTTCTGACCAGCAGACTTAGGGAGGATTTGTTCCTGTAAAGTACACCTAGTTTGGCATAGGTCTTGGATGTCAGGGTATAAATGTGCATTCCGAATGTTAAGTGGGAGTCAAATCTGAACAAGTTCCTCACCCCTACCACATGCAACACTTAGGCTAAGGCCCCGCTCCCAGAGTCAGCGCACCTGCGCTGCTGACAGGCGGTGCGCTGAGATACACAGACCGCGATCTGCGGTCTGTAGGGAGCGGGAGCCGGAGCGGGAGGTGGGCGGGAGGTGGGAGGTTTGATCGGGAGGTGGGCGGGAGGTGGGAGGTTTGATCGGGAGGTGGGAGGTTTGATCGGGAGGTGGGCGGGAGGTGGGAGGTTTGATCGGGAGGTGGGCGGTTTGACAGGGAGGGGGGGCGTGGCTTGAGCGGAGGGACCCGCTACTCTCCCCCCCCTCCCTCCACGGACTCGGGCTGGAGCTGGAAAGTAAGTTTAAACACACACACGCAGGCACTCATTCATACACACACACACACACACGCACACGCGCACACACACACAGGCAGGCACTCACGCACTCATACACACACACGCGCGCGCACACAGGCAGGCACTCATACACACACACACACACAGACAGAGGCAGGCACTCACGCACTCGGGCACACACATACACACACAGATAGGCATGCACGCACTCAGACACACACACAGAGAAAGTCACTCACCTGCTGTCCCTCCACACTCCTCCCCGCTCCCCGAAGCCTCTCCTCCTCCCGAAGCCTCTCCTCCTCCCGAAGCCTCCCCTCCCCATTGGCTCACAGCCACACACGTCACGCGTCAAAGCTAGAAAACACCATTCTCTGGTGTCTCCAGCGGCTGACGCGCTACAGCGTGTAATCAGCTGTGCAGCCAGTGGGGACCGGGACCGGCTCGCGAGGATTCCCCTGCTGGTGGGGAACTCGCGACCCGCCGCCCGCGCCAACGAGCGCAGCGGGACCGAGGCCTTAGGCCTCGGGCATGGTCAGCGCTTAGGCGCTAACCCGTGCTGAGGCGCGGTGCTGCTCGGCAGTGAGCTCGTGCAGGGGCTCGCGCACGCTTCCGCAAGCGTGCGGAAGCGTAGGTCTTATACAATTTTTCATTTCGGCGAGCGCAGGGCCGGTCACGTGAGCGGTTCACCCAAAGAGGGCGAACCAGCTCCGTGATGTCACAGGCCGCCCCCCCCCCCCCCCCGATGCCCCCTGACGGTGCACCCGCTTTCCCTCAGCGCGCCTCCGCCTGGCTGGATTCACCCTGGTCGCAGCCTTATCATCTGAGATCTGACTCCAAAAGACTGTTCATGGTCCCAAGGTTCAGCAAAGTATCCGGAAGTTCCTCCTTCTGTTACTGTGCACCCCAAAACTGGAACAATCTACCGGAGACTCTCTCAGCCTCCACCAGTCTGTTCTTTCAAAACTAAAGCTGTCTCACATTTTAACCTGCTCTGTAACTGCTACATACGTCTATAATATATATTATCTCTAACTGTGCATTTAATGTTTTGTATATAATGTATACCCTGTTCACTTATGTAACTGTATTTGTAACCATGTATTATTTGTCAACTTAACTGTATGCGCAGGACATACTTGAAAACGAGAGGTAACGCTCAATGTATTACTTCCTGGTAAAACATTTTATAAATAAATAAAATATGTTTGCAACGTGTGTTGTTGCATGGTTTTGTTCCATTATCAGTGTCTTTAAGTTCGTTATGACGTTTTCTGTTGACTAATTTCTGTTTGAGGTTTGGTGGTTGCCGGAAAGCAAGAATGGAAGATTTGTGGAAGATTTCTTTTAATGTCACATCCTCTGCCAGCATGGGTTGCAGATCTTTGATTATTTTTCGTATTCCCTCTAGGGTAGGGTGTGGCCACTAGTGGTATGCGTGTGGTGGGTTCTGTCGGTCTGTATTGTAGCAGGTGTTCTCGTAGGGCTTTTAGTGCAGATGTAATAGTTCTGGCAATAGTCTTTGGTTTGTAACACTTCTGTCTGAACGATTCAGTCAGGGTTGTGAGATGTCTGTTTCTGTGTTTAGTGTCGTTATATGCAGTGGTATTTTATAGCCTGGTTGTGGATATCTTGTTTCGTATGAGTGGGATGGAAGCTGGAGTTGTGGACGTAACTGCATCTGTCTGTTGGTTTCTTTGTACAGATGTGTGTAGTTTGCCATTTTTCAGTGTTAATGTATCTAGAAAGTTTACTAGGTTTGCCGAATCAATTTTATGAGTTTAATGGATGGAATGAGTTCAGGGACTCGTGGAATTGTTTTAGGTTTCCTTCACCCTCTGTCCATATTATTAACAGGTCATCTGTGGCATCTCTAGTATTTGTTGGGTTTGTGGGGGCATGTAGTTAAGAATCTTTGTTCAAGATTTGCCATGAAAAGATTGGCATATTGCGGTGCCATCTTGGTACCCATTGCAGTCCCCATTAGTTGTAGGTACATTTCCTTGTTGAAGCTGAAGTAGTTGTGTGTGAGGATGTATTCTATCAGTTTGGTAATTACATCAGCGCTGTATTTCTGATCCAGGGGAGATGTAAAGAATTGCAGGCATGCCTCAATACCATCCTTGTGGGTATGTTGCTGTAAATCTACATCCATGGTAACTAGCAGTGTGTTGGATGGTAGTTGGTTGATGTTAAGTTTATTGAGGAAGAGAGGAAAGAGAGAACTCTCGAAAGCTTGTCTTATGACATAAATTGTTAGTCCAAATAAAAAAAAGGTGTCACCTAATACTGAAGAACTCATTTATTCTGCACTATCGCAACTGGACTAACACGGCTATTTCCGTTTTATGTATGTATTGTGTATTTGTAAATGACAAACTGTTTTGCACAGAAAAACAATGAAAAAAAAACTAAAAGGGGCTTATTATTGTGAGATGTATTTTATTCCCCCACCTATTTCCCCCCCCCCCCCCTAATTCTGATTAAAGTAAGTTTGTCGTATGTTAATGCTTATACAGTATATATCTATTAGTGTGTTTTTGGGGGTGTAATATTCATACATGTGCTGCGGCTCTCGGAATATTTTGGACAAAGAATTTTTTTTACAAAATTGCTCTTCTTCCTTGAAAGGTTGCAGACCCCTGCCCTAGAGCAGCACTTTCTCTGAATCCAAGATCAGGTATAATGTAAAGAAAACAACCCCTATGTGGGTCGTACTCACTGAATGAAGAGACTTCTTGGCTCTGAGGCGTGCTTCCAGCAAATTGATGTCCTGAAAATGATCCCAGGAACCGGGACGGAAAGCGGTGCACAGCAGCAGTAATAATGGGGCTCAGCCCATTAAAAATTGGTTAAAAACAATTAAACTGGGTGACATCAAGGATGTTGGCAAAAAGGTGACTGACGCGTTTTGTGCAAATGGAGCTTTGTCAAAGTATAGTGTCCCTCGTGGTCTCTCCTGCTTTATAGTAACCTGAACCGGAAGTGACGTAGCACGACATCAGCGGTAAAGTCCCAACCAACAAGGCAAGTGGGAGACAGTCAACCCGTGCGCACAGTGACACCCCCAGCTTGGAGGTCCACACGGTACAGGGAGTGTGTCCGCTCCGTGGAAGTCAAAAACCGGAACCGGAAGTAATGGAGTGCGCACTATACGAGGCCACCACCATGAGTGTAAACAAACTATGGTGGAGAGATCACACCTTGTGAGCACAGCGCCACCCCTGGATGGAGGCCTATATTACAGGAGGCATGAAACCATATAAAACAGTTATCTCAAAGTGTAACATAAGTGAAAACATACAATTAATAACTAAGATACACAGAAAACAATTTGCCCATATAGAAATGATTCTAAATATATGAATATTACTGTCTAAATCTTCAGACCTGTAATCAATATGTATATATCAAGAAATTGGGGTACTGCTTGTACTTTGGGGTATAGCTATCACCAGAAAGGATGCTTACGGGCGTAAAGGAGCAATATAAAAAGAAAAGTATGACATCATTCTCCTTTGATATAGAAATATAACTATTATAATCCAAGTTTTTTTCCCCCCAAAGATAACATATAGAGAGAGACCTCTTAGCCACAAATCTTATTGTCTAGAAAAATAGATATGTAGAATGATTCCTGACATAATTGCCACAGGCCTGTAGAATAATGAAGAGGATCTATAGGTTATATATTGAATGACAGCGGCAAAAAAGGTCCTAGACCTATGCCTAATGATTTATATAATCAAGAGGACCCTAGATTAATCTATCTGGAGATTGCTCATGTCTCTACATTGAACTGACCTTAATATTGTTATCAACACATAAGATATAATGATAGAATACAATGATGAAAAAATAGGGTGGGACAGCAAATGCATCACAATTGGAGGCTCTAAACCAAGACATGTTTTAATTCCCAGTCTGTGTCTATCCCCATTGGGGATAGCGAACCAAGGGTATAAATCCAGGACAATTTTTCTGCGGTTTAAGCTTGCCTCTCATTGACCTCCTTTGGTTGGTGCTGTAATGTATTCTAAAGCTAAATGTGCTTAAATTACCAGAGGGGCATGCAGAGAAATGTCTTGATACTGGGTATTTGTGCCTATAAAGCAGGAGAGACCACGAGGGACTCTATACTCTTTGATAAAGCGCCTTGTTTGTGTGAAACGCGTCAGTCACCTGTTTGCCAACATTCTTAATGTCACCCAGCTTAATAAATTGTTTTCATCCTTTCTTATATAAAAGAAGAATGCAGTGGTATCATAGGTTTAAGGACCTTTTCCAAGGCTCCCTGCATTGAAAATTTATTTTTAATGCTCGAGCTATATCTGCAGCCTACCCATATTTTCTAAGTAAAATATAGTGAAGTAAAATAGCAAAAACTGAAATAACGCAAGTTTTAAAAGGTTAGCAATTCCTCTTACAGTATGCGATGTCAGCCAGCCTAGGATGTGCAGATGTCTTGGCAGACCAAACAGAGGCAGGCTAGGTCCATCTAAACCGACTAAATACCAACTAAAACGAATTATCACACCTCTTATTTATAAGAGCACACAGGACATACTTACAGGCAGCCTCCTCCGGGGAAGGCGAGTGAAAGCCAAAAATAATTTCAAACAAAAAAAAAGAGAAACTACGAGGTGTTTGTCTGGATAGACTGAAAATGGCAAGAAAATAATCGTTCGATCACTGGTGTCTCATCTGGTTTCTGCAAATTCCTTTGTTTGAATGGCTTAAGGATACATTCTCTTGTTCCTAAAGGTAGTTTTACCATGAGTGATTTCCATTTCCTAAGAAATGTACTGCTCCTTAAATCTTTATTCATAGAGGCATCCGTCCGCTCAGTGGGCAACAAACATCTTTAACGTAATAAACAGCTGAAGTCTTGAAAGAACTGATGGGGTGCATATTTGAGACTCTGGTAAATTGTTCCAGCAGTGGTGTGTTGGGTAACAGATGGAAGAGCAACCAGATTTTTTATTGAGCCCTGGAACCATAAGCCAGTTTCTGGAGGTGGATCTAAGGCGATGCGTGCTGTGTACGGTAGGGATAAGAAACCTGCTAAGATAATTGGGTAACTTGTTTAGATGTATGTTGCGTCTGGACTGGAGGGATAGGCAAGCTAGTTCTGTTAACATATCCCAATAGTGGGTGTCGAAAATATATCGTAAGACAGAGGCAAATTGTAAGGAATGTCAATTTTGCTGAGGTGAGTTTGGGGTGCTGGATTATGAACTATATCCCCATAGTCAATATTAGGCATTGGTGTCTGCTGTGCAACGTGCTTTCTGACCAGTGGACAGGCAGGATTTATTTCATGGCATGGATCCTGGTACACAAGGGGACTCTATGACATAGCTGGTCATAGGTACTTGCCTGGTCTTGTCATCGTCAAATGCTATGTTAATGTTTCACACAATTTGTATGGTGAAACATTCCAGCACATTCAACAGAAGTACATTTGCTTGTAGCAACTAGATTCTGAAAAGAAGTGTCACGGTTATATCAGAAAGTATTAAGTATTTTAATCAATTTGGCACACAAGGTTAATTTTACTTGCAAATTGTCTTAAAAATACAAGAATTGTTTTTATTGCAGTCACACCACTGACCAGGCCTAGTTTTGTGTTTTGATAGGACTTGGGGTATCTGGGGTCAGCAGTATCTGGGGTTTCAGGAAATCTGCTGTGACGACTCCTCCTTTTCTGACCGTTAGGTAAACGAAACCCTTTTTTTTTTTTTTTTGTATCTTGAAAGAAATTCCTGGATGGGACCTGCAGATACCAGATGGTGTGGCTAAGCAGGTATTACAAAAAATGTGTTTATTAAATGTGAAATATCGTGAGTCTGGCAGCGATTCGCAAGAATAACGAATAGATATTTGTAACAGTTGTGATTACCCAAATCAATTCTCTGTGTCATTTTTCATATCCAGGTGCACATTTACTTGGTGCAAATGAGTGATTATCTATAAATGGTGCTTAGATATAATTAGGTGTTACCTTAAAATAAGATAAACATATTGAATTAGATGCTAAAGCAAATAAACATAAAATTATCGATATAAAATATCCGTGAATGTGATTAGTGCAAGTGAAAAGTGCAATAATATACAATATATAATACAGACGAGAAGAATTGCTGCTTCAACCCCACTGTAGATTGCTTCCTGAATCCTTATGTTTTCCTCAGTATGTCAGATAGAATGGGAGCGCAGGTATATGTGGAAACAAACATGCGAACAATAGTGCAATATGTCTGGTGATTTAAGGAAAATAGCCTTGTTCCTTAATTACAATGACATTTTGTACTCACAAATTCCACTTTTGCATAATGCATATAAGGGTGTCTTTATGCTGTTTAAAACCACGTGTAATCCACAGGTTAGCAGTAAGTAGGTAGCGTGGTCCACTGGATATAACCTTGGTGTGGTGCTTAAATCACCAGACATATTGCATTATTCGTATGTTTGTTTCCACATATACCTGCGCATATTACTTACACAGACGCAACAGTGAAGATGGTATTTGTTTACGTATCGTAGAAACAAAGTTATGAATTTTGTTTTATTTTATTTATTTTTTTAATATTGAGGCAAAGTTTAAAAGTCAATGTGTTTTTTTTTAAAATACATTTTTACCCTAAGGTTAGTTGTAAAACCGTCATGGGGCTGATTTGATGTGAAGAGGTAGGTTGAGGACACACCCAGAAAATGTTTCAATAACGGGGTCTTAGGGTTTAAGACCTCCAATTGAGTTCAGAATTCCACAGAGGTGTGTTTTTGAGATGAGACGTGGGATTTCTCATCTGTCATACTGCAGTGACCTCTCTGGGAAGAAACGGTTTCATGTTCTGTGGTAACGTATAGGAAATCTTTGTTTTTATCTTTGTTTTTATCCTTTTTTTTTCTTGAGGAAACGGTCTGTATTATATACTGCATGTTCTTGTAACCTAAGCACTGTACGTTTTTGTATATTAAAGCTAAACTTTTTAATAATGACTTTGGGCTCTGAACTGCTTCACACTTTGTAGTCATTTCCATTTTTCGACACATTTTGCTACAGCAGATCTTAGTGTTAAGTGCATCGTTGTCGTGGTAAACGGAGACCACGCTCTGTAAGTACATTTTAGTAGCCCCTTTGGTGGGGGCGGAGGTGAAGAATGTATCGGCTGTGTATTAACCCAGCGGTGCGCAAACTGTGGGGCGCGACCCCCAGGGGGGGCGCGACACTGCCGACGGGGGGCGCGGGGTTTACAGAGGCCCCGCGCGCTTCCCGAAGGCACTTAAATTAAGTGCCGGGGGAGCTGCAGGGCCTCTGTAAACCTAACTTACCGTGGCTCCGGCGGCTTCCTCCCTGTGTCGCCATGGCAACGCGGCGTCAAAATGACGCTGCGAGGTCATGTGACGTCACGTTGCTATGGCAACGTGACGTCATTACGCCGGAGCGCGGGTAAGTTGGGGTTGGGAGGGGGGCGCGGGAGTGAGGGGACAGCCGGCAGGGGGGCGCAGGGAAAAAAGTTTGCGCCCCCCTGTATTAACCCATGTCACATATACAACACATGTACTCACAGGTGTACCATTCATGTCAATCATGAAACTTATTCTTGTAATGTTGGTAAGAAAATACAGGAGTGTGTAAAGAATCAGAAGTATGAGGGTAATGAAGCAGTAGGTTGTTGTTGTAAATAGCCAAGTAGAAAACCTTTTACAGTGTGGCTCGGGGAGTATTATTTTGACAGTCTGGAGCTTGGGTGACCCTAGAATTAGCAACTGGGGTTTCTGAAAACTTCTCAAGACCTCTCAGGTCTTACAAGCAAATGCTTTCAGTTGACTCTGAAAGTCGTGATCTGATACTGAGGAGAAAACAATACTTGGCTGATAATTCTGTGGAGGAATCTCACTCCCAAATCTTGTACAATATAGCACGGTGCACAAACACAAAACAGGAATTGTTGTGACTTCTTTATCTGTATTGTAAGTTATCTGTGCCACCAGTTAACAGAATTATGTTGTAAAATAAGAAATACAATGATACTTCAAAGTAGATCTACTGTTAACTTAAATTACTACATCTTAAGAGTCATAGTTGTAAAATGCAAGTTTCATTGCTAAATGTTCTGTTTGAAAGGGATGAACACTGTTGCAGTAAAGAGACAACCCCATGTTAGAGGTTAAAAAAAATGATATTTTATATACTGCCACTAATTCTTAAAAAAAATACGTATCTTTTTCTATGAAGTTATACAGATTGTGGTGTCAACATGGAGGACAAAGAGTTAACAATTTACCGGCAAATTTGAATGCGCATTTTGTCCATGAAAGACATTACATACAGATTGTAAAAACCATCTAAAGCAGAGGTTGAGAGATTTTAAAGGAGTCATTTTATTCCAAGAGAAGTATTGAGACCGATATAATTCCCCACTCGCAATACAGGAAGATCCACCATATCGCTCTGCTCTCGGACATCGCCCCCGCAAGGCACTGAGTAGCGCTAAGCAAGGTTGAAGTATACATGAAGCTGGCTTAGAGGGGTCCCCGATAGACGCCTATACATGTATAAACACCACCTGTGATCTAAAGTATTTGTTACAAGGGAAATATTTGAAAAGCGGCAGACCTCACCCCCCCCACCCTTTGTTTTTTATTTTTCAGAATTCAGATATTATGGACCTTGCTGTTCTCAAAGTTGGGGATCCTCAGATTTCTGGATTTTATCTTTTTTACATTTGCCACCAAAATTAATGTAATCTTGATGACCTCCATAGCCATCCAATAGAAAGCCTTGATGTTATGCCCCAAAGATACTGGAGCTTCCTATTGAGCTGCGGGAATGAGGCTGACCTGGTGGCCAGTTTGGTTTTCCATAAAGCGATTAAAGAAACTGCAACATTAAATTTAACATTTTTTGGGATCCAGGGGTCCTGGAAGTCGAGACTAGTGCAGTTTGGCTCATTTTGGCAAGATAACTTTTTTTTTTGTACGATTAGCGCCACATTAAAATCCACCTACCATTCTACTTTTAAGCAAAGTAGTCAAAGTGCTCTTAAAGACATTGTAATCTTTGACATTCTGGCTCTGCTCTAAACCAGAGATTGACTTGAATTATGAATAGAAACCATGCAGGAAAGCAACCCAGTCTTTAGCAATACTGCTTTAAAAGTCTCCCAATTGAATTCTTAACTATTGTATTATGTCTTTATTTATGTAGCGCCATAAATATACATAGCGCTTCACAGTAGTAATACATGTTGTAATCATATAAATAATATAAATAACAGGTCATGGGAATAAGTGCTTCAGACATAACAGTAACATTAAGGAAGAGGGGTCCCTGCTCCGAGAAGCTTACAATCTAATTGGTAGGTAGGAGAACGTATAGAGACAGTAGGAGGGAATTCTGGTAAGTGCGTCTGCAGGGGGCCAAGCTTTATGTATCATGTGTCCAGGATTATCCACAGTGCTATTCATATGCTTCTTTAAGCAATTGTGTCTTAAGGTGGATCTTAAAGGTGGATAGAGAGGGTGCTAGTCGGGTATTGAGGGGAAGGGCATTTCAGAGGTGCGGGGCTGTCAGTGAGAAAGGTTTAAGGCGGGAGAGGGCTTTAGATACAAAGGGGGTAGAAAGAGGACATCCTTGAGAAGACCGCAAGAGTGGGGATGGTGTATAGCGAGAAATTAGGGCTGAGATGTAAGGAGGGGCAGAGGAGTGTAAAGAAAAACAAATGACAGGCAGGCGCACTGAGGGGGATAATGAACACTTTATTGTTAAAAAAAAGAGTAATACGACAATAGACAACCAAGGTCTACTGATAGGTATATGATAAAAACAAAACGAAAGTAAATAGTGTTAGAATGACTGGTTTAAACACCAGTACGATCGGGGGATAACAACAGGTCAAAACTAAATCATTTAGCACTACAGAGGGGGTCCGGACCGGTCTGAGTACATACCCTGTTGGAAGGAGGGAAGTGAAGTGTAGAGACCCGCTCCCTCCGACTGCAAAACTCCACAGGAACTGCCACACGTGACCTCTACGCGTTTCGCACGTAGTGCTTCGTCAGGAGGTCACGTGATGACGCTGTCCCTGGAGTTTAAATGAGGAGCCGCAGCCAATGAGTCTAACACCTAGAAATGAAGTTAATGCAGCTGTGGTTAGGTGAATTGCAATGGAATCTCCTATGGTATACAAGAATAATTTAAAACCAGATTCTAAATAGAAATAACACTGATAACAATAACTGCGTTCTATATATAACACAAAAATAACTTTTTATGCCTCTAAATATCAATCATAGAACACTTACTAAAAACTATCATGTACATATCATGTTTAAAAATAAAAGCATATATTTATACACATATAAAAATGTTATATAAAAAAAAAATTAACATTTTTATATGTGTATAAATATATGCTTTTATTTTTAAACATGATATGTACATGACGAAGCACTATGTGCGAAACGCGTAGAGGTCACGTGTGGCAGTTCCTGTGGAGTTTTGCAGTCGGAGGGAGCGGGTCTCTACACTTCCCTTCCCTCCTTCCAACAGGGTATGTACTCAGACCGGTCCGGACCCCCTCTGTAGTGCTAAGTGATTTAGTTTTGACCTGTTGTTATCCCCCGATCGTACTGGTGTTTAAACCAGTCATTCTAACACTATTTACTTTCGTTTTGTTTTTATCATATACCTATCAGTAGACCTTGGTTGTCTATTGTCGTATTACTCTTTTTTTTAACAACAAAGTGTTCATTATCCCTCAGTGCGCCTGCCTGTCATTTGTTTTTCTTGTTTGTGAGCTCCCCTTGTGGGAGCTCATCTTTACAGGGGATGTGTGGAACCCCCCTGACTAACGGCTGCAAGAGGGACTATTTACAGTGGTATGCCTAGCGCGGAACGACACTCCTGCTTTTAGAGGAGTGTAAAGCTTTAAAAGTGAGGAGAATTGAGTGTGAGATGCGGGATTTGATCGGAAGCCAGGAGAGGGATTTCATGAGGGGAGATGCGGAGACAGATTTAGGAAAGAGTAGAGTGATTCTGGCAGCAGCGTATAGTATAGATTGTAGGGGAGACAGGTGAGAGGCAGGAAGGCCGGACAGCAGGAGGTTGCAGTAATCGAGACGGGAGAGAATGAGGGCCTAAGTCAGAGTTTTAGCAGACGAGTAACAGAGGAAAGGGCGTATCTTTGTGATATTGCAGAGGAAAAATCGACAAGTTTTAGAAACATTTTGAATGCGAGAGGAGAATGTGAAAGAGGAGTTGAATGTGACCCCTAGGCAGCGTGCTTGGGCTACTGGGTGAATGATCGTATTTCCAACAGTAATGTGGAAGAAGGTATTAGGGTCAGGTTTGGGAGGAAGTTTAAGGAGCTCTGTTTTTGCCATGTTAAGTTTCAGTCGGCGGATGGCCATCCAGGATGATATTCCAGAGAGATATTCAGAAACTTTGGTCTGTATAGCAGGTGTAAGGTCAGGGGTTGAAAGGTAAATTTGTGTGTCGTCAGCATAGAGGTGATATTTAAACCCAAAAGATGTGATTAGGTCACCTAGAGAGAGTGTGAAAAGAGAAGGGGTCCCAGGACAGAGCCCTGGGGTACCCCCACAGAGAGATCGATAGAGGAGGAGGAGGAGGTGTTGGCAAAAGAGACACTGAAAGTACGATGGGAGAGGTAAGAGGCGATCCAGGATAGAGCTTTGTTCCGAATACCAAGAGTATGGAGAATGTGGAGGAAGAAGAGGGTGGTCCACGGTGTCAAATGCTGCAGAGAGGTCGAGTAATATGAGCAGAGTGTAATGACCTCTGTCTTTGGCAGCATGAAGATCGTCGGTTATTTTAGTGAGGGCTGTTTCAGTAGAGTGAGCAGTGCGGAAGCCAGATTGTAGAGGGTCTAGAAGAGAATAGGTGTTGAGAAAGTGTAGCAATCGAGAGAATACAAGACGTTCAAGGAGTTTGGAGGCAAAAGGCAGGAGGGACACAGATCGATAGTTAGGACAGGTAGGGTCAAGCTTGCTGTTTTTGAGCAATGGTATAATGGTTGCATGTTTGAACTATGTCCATAAACTGCCTATTCTGTTATGATCCAGTCAGTTGTCCAATTGAAATATCTCAATTTGCCCTCAAATCTTCTTTCTACTATTGCTAAACTGTGGGGAAACTTTTGCATCACTAGCAATTCCTTATATAGGTGATTTGATATTGCATATTTATAATAATTTTGTGTACTTTTTAGAAAACTATACTTCCGTTTTTTTCATACACTAGCTTATTAAAGATGAATATCTTCTTCTGCATTGAATAGGGTAGTTTAATAGAAGACCTCTTTACTGTGACTTCTAGAACCAAATTGTTAAACCTTAAACTAAAAAGTGGATAAATATGTAACCCTGAGCTTCTGCTACTGACATGAAGTTTCCCCATAAAGGGTTTGACACAAGCAAACATGACTGATGTCCTGTCTATCTTTGACTTGGAGGTGTCCAACATTTTCTTATGATGGTGGTCTGACTATTGACATTTCTCGACCCTAATCCCAGAACAAATTCTTTTACTGCTGGTAAATATTTGTGTAGTAGGCTGCTTCGTGGTTGGTGTCGTGTAGAAATTGTTCTTGGTTTCCCACTTTTCTATAGTGAGGGCTTAATTGAATCTTTTGGGTTGCCAGAAACATCATTGCTGGTGCTGGTTGTGAAGCAGTTGAGCAATGTTTATGCAGCAAGTGAACTCTCAGGTTTCCACTTACATTAGTATCCTTACCTGTTGCTGAAAGAGATGGTAGAATTCATCATGTCCAAATTATTGTAAATGTCGTCATTTGACACAACCCTTCTCTCACTTGACTGAATTTTATCTTCTTTTCATGTATAGAGCAGATGTAACGTGTTGCAGCAGTTTCCGCTGCCTTCAGACACCATCCCAAAGTTTTTCATATAACGTTGCTCTGCAGACGGTCCTTGCTATCCGTCGTTTTGCTTTACGATGAACGGATTATCCGTCGCGGAAGATTAGCCGCCGTTCGCCACCGCCCGTTAACATGGGAGTCCGTTGCATAACCAAGGACCACATGTATTTGTTTTTTGTAGCACTTGCAGGAAATACAGGTAGTCCTCGCTATCCAACGTTTCACTTTACAACGGATGGCAGATCCAAAGCTTGACAATGCAATCCTATGGACAGTTTTTTGAAACCGGAATGCGTTATCCGACGCTTGAATGTGTTAGCCAACGCTCACCACCACTGATTAACATGGGACTCACTTTGCAACGGTTTCACTATCCAACGCTACTTCCTGAACGTATTTCGTTTGATAACCGAGGACCGCCTGTAACATTGAATTTGCACAGGAACTTGGAGTAGTTTTAGTGCCAATGTCTTGAGGGTTAAGTGACATATTCAACGTCACAAGCAGTAGACATTGGATATAGAACAGGAATCTCTCACTTAAACAGTGTGATCACTGCTAAACATTCTCTGATCCCTATGTAAAAGTTCTTCAGTGCACTACTTACTGTTCCCTGGGGCTTTCATTTTTCTGTTAAAACTCTCAAACACTAACGACAACGTTTAAGTGTAGAGCAATTTGTGTTTTGTTTGTCATTTTACTAATGTCAACTTATGTATTGATTTTATATTTAGCAGACTTGTCAGTGGTAGTACCTTTTAGTCAAGTTTAAAAAAAAATCCAGGTCGATGGGCACTACAAAATTCATTTCTGTCATTTAGTTTAGGCCTCGCTCAGGCTGTTGCGGGTGCGCCTTCGCCGCTCGCTCCTGCAGCCCAGCGATCTGCGCTCAAACTGCAGGAGTTGGGTCGCGGCGTTTGGGGGTTTGGCGGGGGGGGTGGGGGGGGCGTAACGAACACGTCACAGAGCTGGTTTGCCTTTATTGGCTGAACCAGCTCACGTGACGCGACTGCAGCCCCAAATTTCAATTTGGGTTGTGACGGCAAAATGTCGCTGCGTCAACGCTGTAGTTTGCCGCCACAAGCAGTTTCTAGTGTGACAACTGTCATCCATTAGACTGAAAAAGTGACGATCGTGCGCGCGCTACGCCGCCTGTTTGAGTGAGGCCGTATTATACAGCTGTGACTGACACAACCACACTGAATAAATGCTTTGCGCTCACAAAGCATCATGGGGCAACAATTTTCTTTTTTGCAGCAGTGATTGACAGAGCAGCCATTGTGCGGCTACTCCAGCTGGGTGTGTGCGGGAGGAAGGAGGGAAAGTTGTGCGCCCATTTCTCACTACCAGTGCTTACCAATACCAGGTAACCTTTGGGGGAGGAGGGGGGTTCTGGGTATCCGTGTCTTGTACAGATACACACACACACACACACACACACACACACACACATACACATACACATACACATACACATACACATACACACAGATACACACACACACATATACAGACACACACACATATACAGACACACACACACATATACAGATACACACACACATTTACACACACACATATACACATACACACATACACATACACATACACACACACACACACACACACACACACACACACACACACACACACACACACACACACACACACACACACACATATACACACACACACACACACACACATATACACACACACACACACACACAGAAACACACACACACACACACACACACACACACACAGATACACGTGTTCACCAGCGAGGACAGAACCACAGGCCCCTTCTGCTGGGCTCTCATCTCTGTTTTATTTATTTTTTTGACTGTAAAAGATACCGGGCTTTAAATGGTAAGTCATGTGGGGACAACAAGAACTAATGGAAGTAGCATGTTAAATAGATTAAATGTAGGTGGTTGGAACTGTTTTTATAATCACAAATGACCTGTATAGCCCATTCACGGCTAAAGCAGTTTACCTGTGGTGGAAAAGGTAATTTTGAGAGATTTGAAATTACTTTCCCCCCCTTCTGCTTCTTTACACACTATATAATCAGTCATTTTGTGTGTATGTACTCTTCTCCCCCCCCCCCCCCCTCCCAGGGTAGCATTACACAGATTTTGACACCACTAATTTCTCATGTAATTATGGTATAGTAACTAAACAATTAGGGTGACCAATCGTCCCGGTTTTCCCGGGACAGTCCCGGTTTTTCGTGTGCTGTACCGGTTGCCTGACTGTCCCGGGAATGTCCCGTTTTTTTGTGTCGGCGGCGGTGCGCGGGGATGGGGGGGCGGTGTATCGGCGACGGGGATGAGGGGGGGGCGGCGGTGTTCGCGGGGATGGGGGGGGGCGGGGATGGGGG